>NW_006922201.1:514668-531868 GCF_000298275.1 Orycteropus afer afer
TTTTTTTTTTTTTTCAAGTGTGGAGAATTTTGCAAGTCAGTCATGTGTTACATGGTGGTTTATACTGAGAGGTTCTGAACAATGTTTCCTATAACATATTTTCAAATCCCATAAACTGTCCCAATTTCTTCTTGTCACTAGTCTGGCATCATAAGATCTCTTCAAATGTATTTGTCTTTATTTTACTCTTACAAAGGTTTGATTTACATTTTATACGTAAATACTTTTATCATTAAACCATTTTTCCTGACTAACAAATCTATCCTCCTTTTTCCTTAGAATCATATTGCTGAAACTATTTTCCTGTTATTGTGCTTTCCCTTATTTTTCATATAGATGTCACTCTTAAGGTTTATATAATTTATTTGTATTAATTTATATATGTATATGTAAATGTATATACATACATATTCAGATATGATTCCAATATTCAGATATCATTCCATTAGATTCTAACTCATTGAGGTAGTCATTGCATTATGCTAATCTTGTTTTCAGAAGCTACCATAGCTCTTGAACTGTCTTGTCTTTTAAAGTCTCAAGTCAAAGAAACATACGTTTATTTATTTACTTTCTTTACCATAAATAATTCATGAATTACATTACTAAACACTAAGGTATTGTTTCAAATATTTTTGGGTGAATGAATCACCTAAATAAAAATATTTTGAGCAATTACTAAAAATGCAGATTTTCAGGCTGACCCTAAGACTAGTGAATCAAAATCTTCAGAGCAAAGATTCCAATATTTGAAATTTTAAGAAGCATTTTGGATGCTAAGTAATGAGAAACTTTAATCCAGGATTCCTTTTTTAAAAATTTTTTTTTTAGTTATTATGAACTCTAGTATTAAAGTGCTTGGCTTTCTCTGATTTGATTTTATACACACTTCCTCTGATGTATCTTGTACATACTAATGTACTTCTATATTCTAGTCTTAAGTATCATGTAACAATTTCTGGGAAATTATTCTAAAATGTATTCACTTCCCTTTATTTAAATTATTATTGTCCTTTACTAAATAATCATGCATTTCTGTGTTCATATCATCTCTTTATTGCTTATATCCTCAAAATTATATATATATTTCGGTGGCTGTTTTTAGTTGCATGGAGTCTCTCTGACTCATGGTGACCTTATATATAACTTAACAAAATGCTCATTCCTGTGCCATCTTCATGACTTTTAGCCTGCTTGAGCCTATTTTTGAAGCTACTATTTTAATCTCTCTCTTTTAGCGGTTCTCCCCTTTTTGCTGACCCTCTACTTTACCAAACATAATGTGTTTTTCTAGGGTTTTGTCTTTCCTGGTGATGTCCAAAGTAAGCAAGTGGAAGTCTTGGCATCTTCACTTCTAAGGAAAATTTTGGTCGTGTTTCTTCTAAGACTGATTTCTTCATCCTTTTCACATTCCACAGTATAGTCAATATTTTCATCTACATTGGAATTCAAATGCATCAATTCTTGTTTTCCTTTTTCTTTATCCAACTCTTTTATGCATGCATATGAGGAGGTCCATGTCATATTCTACCTCATGTTTAGTTTTTTATTTATACATGATCTATCACCACATCTTCATTCCATTAGCTTCAAATTCTTTAAGGACAGGAACTGTGTCTAACTGTTCTTAAAACAGCTGTGGGGCCTGACACAACATTTTGAATGTAAAAGGTGCTTACTATACTTGATGATTTGTATTGGCCTTCTTTCCTTATGCTTTTCCTCATTGTCAGCAGGAGCTTGCCTCATGATACCTCATTTGTATTCACATATTTTATTTACTTCTTTGATATTGTATGTTTCATCTCTCACTGCCAAATTTCAATATGATGATATCTTAGCAAATTTTTATTTCTTTGTTTTTTTTTTTTTCATTGAAACTATTAAGTATCCTTTTCTAGGGACATCTCTGTTTTGTATAAGAAACCATCCAATAATTGGCATTGTTTTGGTTACCTGGTGCTACTCTGACAGGAATATATCACAAATGGGATGGCTTTAACAAAGAGGAGTTTATTCTTACAATTTCTGGAGGCTAGTAGTCTGAGTTCCAAGTTCCAGGCTTTAGGGGCTGGGTAAAAGCCCCTTGACCTTGGGCTTCAACTCTGCCTCCTGCTCCTGGCCTGCTGAAGTTGGAAACATCTCTTCACTCAGGCAGCTACTGGCTGCTGAGGCTAACAAGCCTAAGGTTGACAAATAAAATGGCATAGTCACAATATTATAAAACAACATGGCAGGCCATTGATTCAAATCTGTTGAAAGTCCCAAGGTTGTCAGAGCATGGAAGGCTGCTGAACAATGACTTGGCTGCATGCAGGTTTCAAGCATGCCATAAGCTAGAGACCATTTCCAAAGCTGCTGCTTATATACAGGAAGCAGCCCACATCCCTAAAGCAGCTACTCAACTGCTTGTGGTAGATCCCACCATGGAGTTGATTGCCAGTCTCATCATGGGGAATAACTGCCACCAGCTGCCCAGACACTCAACCTGGCCCAGCCAAGTTGACACACATCATTAACTAACACAGGCATGTTGTACAATTTATCACTTTCTTCAAAGTTTCTCAAATTGGTTTGATAAAACTATTTTACTTTGATAAAATAGTTATCATTAAAAAAAAAAAATTCTGTGCTCATATCCATTAAGAAAATACTAAATTGAAGAAATTTATAGTCTATTTTTTACCAAATAACTCTTCAGAGACTTCAATATATTAATCAATAAATCAATAAAGTACCTAGTCTTTCAAAAATTATGTTTTCTAACTCAGTGAAAATGAGATAAAATAAATAAAAGAAATGGGAGACTCTTGTCATTCTCTGTATCTCCCAGGACAGTAGTACTTCAATTATATAGCATTTAATGCTATTTGACAAATTAATTTGGGGGAAGTATTGGAAAAACAAAATTAAAAAAGCCCCAAGGATCCCGCAAATGAATGCTGGAAGATTACAGATTTTTAATTTAAAAAATAAAAAGCCAAAAAACAAACAAAAATTTCCCAGAGGACTCAGGGTCATTGCATAGGGTCATAAGTTTTACAAAATTCATTAAACAGATAACTATGTTCTCTTTTATGCAGTAGTATTTCAAGCCTTATGTCCATAAAATTTTTAGTGGTGATGAAGAATTAGCATCAGTCTATTCCTTGCTAATCCTTTTTTAGGATTAACAGCTCACATTTTCATACATATATCATATTATAAGATGTTGTAACAAATTATATTCACCAGGACAAAAAACAATGTTGGTTTAATACTTTTTCTCTTATTCAGGACTTGACAATATATTTTAAAATTATTTATATGTCAAAATCTCTTATATAATATTAAGCAAGCATTTAACATTCAACATATACCTGGTTGATTCTTACTCAAACAGAGTCAACAAAGAACACATATTCTCTGGTTTTAATTTTCATTTATTTAAAGTTCATAGACTTTCTAGTTAAGTATACAAACAATATTGTTATTTTCTCATTTAAAAATATGTTAATTATTAGAAATAGAGAAAATCTTCAACTTGTTTCAGTAGGTGTTTATGACATCATTTGTGTTGAATCATGAGCTTCCGTTGTTTCAGTCAGTCACTGTGCCGAGGGTTTGCATCATATTTTGCACTGAATGATAAAATCAATTCTGCACTTTTTATCATTCTCCTCTCTTATGTTGATGTGTCACTTTCTTCATGAAAAAATTTCCAGGTTTGCTGTATGATAGTTGGTATTTTTTGCTTTTGTCAAGCTGAATTCACTATTAATTGGAAGTAAAATAAAAGTTGATTATGACATTAATTAAAATGTCACAAGTATCAGTCTCCCTTGTTGGAAGCATTGTTAAATACAAAGGTAAAGCCTTTGAGAAATAGAAGCATTTGTCAGTCATTTAAAGGCTTAACATTTTTATAGCGCTATATAAAGATGGTGTATTCCTCAGCAAATTTGATCTCAAAAGAAATGCTGTTCTGAGCTCTCTTCATTACTCTATTAAGACTTTGACAAAAAGGCAGATTTTTGGACATAATTTTTCCCTATATTTCATTTTTAGGTTAAAAATGTTTTATTGTAGCCTATTCACTAAAGTTTAGAAAGTAGGATTTAACAACAATATTTTCAATTTAGGGTTTCCATTAAATTCTTTCATATAATTCTACAGAATTCTTTGTTGTTGTTATGTGGCATCAAGTCAGACCTTACTCATAGAAACCCCTCCTTGGGTTTCTGAGGCAGTATCACTATGGAAGTAGGTTGCCCAACCTACCTTCCGAGGAGTGGCTAGTGGGTTTGGACCTTAGGCACTATGCTACCAAACTCCACAGAATTCTTTAGAAAACAAAAATAGCTTTAAATAAACTTAATATCTGTGATAATTAAGGTTCCATGTCTGTTTGGTTGGCCTGGTTGAGTGGTTGGACAGCTGGTTGTAGTTATTCCCCATGATGAGACTGACAATCAATTCCATGGTAGAATCTACCACAAGCAGCTGAGTAGCTGCTTTAGGGATGTGGTCTGCTTCCCAGATATAAGAAGCAGTTTGGGAATGGTTTCTAGCTTTTTGGCATGCTTGAACCCTGAATGTAGCCAAGTCGCTGTTCAGCAACCTGCCATGCCCTGCTGATCTTGGGACTTCTGGACTTGAATAAGTGGCCTGCTGTATTATTTGGTAACATTGGGACTTTGCCTTTTTACTTGTCAGCCTTGGGTTTGTTGACCTCAACAGCCAGTAGCTGCCTGATTGAAGAAAAGCCTCTAGCTTTAGTGGACTAGCAGGAGGCAGAGCTGAAGCCCAAGGTTGAGGGGCTTTCACCCAGCCCCTAGAGCCTGGCACTTTAAAGATGGACTGAAAGCCTCCAAATGGTAAGAGAATAAACTCCTGTTTGTTAAAGCCATTTCTTTTGTGGTATTTTCTGTTAGAGCAGCACAGAGGTAACAGAAAAAATATTCTTCAGAATCTGATAAAATTTGAAACCTATTTTTACTGAGTTCTCCTATAAAGTGTTTTATCATAAAAAAATATAGATTTTTTACAAGATGAATAATATGTAAAAATTCGAATAAAATGACTCCCTTTCAGTAGATGAAATTAAATTGGTCTTTCAAACTAATATATTTCTTCCTCATGACAAATTCATTGATAAAATAAGAGGAATTTTTCACATGTATCCTTATTATCCAAGGAACTATACATTTTTACAGTGTTCTTTACATTAGCTTGGAAAATTCTGTGTGATGCTTTGTTCAGTGAATCAGTTGAAAATATTTATTTATATTATCAACTGATGATAGTCAACCCAAATTTAAAAAATAAATAAGTAAAGGGGTTGAAATTATTTAACAAATAATGTAGTAAAAGGGAGCTCTGGTGACATAGTGCCTAAGGCATTTGACTGTTAACCAAAAGGCTGGTAGTTCAAATCTACCAGCCTCTGCTTGGAAGGGAAATTGGGCAATCTACTTCTGTAGAGATATTGCCTCAGAAACCAAAGGAGGGGTCACTATGAGTTAGATCCGACTCGACAGCAGTGAATTTTTTTTTTTTTTTTAATGTAGTAAAAACAAAATTCAAATTTTATTACACATAGGTATTTGAATCATTTGAGGTTTGTTTTGCTTTGCCAAGTAAATTTTTCTGAAAATATTTTCTTAAGTCTGAACATATCTCTTTACTCATACAAGTTCTTCATTTATCTTTGATTTTGTGCCCTTGAGTAATAATAAAGCTAAGTACACCACACACATACACACAAATATTATCATATTTGATTAATAGTTGTTGTTGTTGTTGTTATTTGCCATTGAGTCAGCTCTGACTCATAGCAACCCCTCCTTGGGTTTCTGAGGCAGTATCACTACTAATGTAGGAATGCCCAACCTTCCTTCCGAGGAGGAGTGGCTGGTGGATTTGAACCACCAGCCTTCTGGTTAGCAGTCAAATGCCTTAGAAGCACTATGCTACCAGAGCTCCTATATATATATATATATATATTATGAGTCGGGGCCGACTCGACGGCACATAACAACAACAACATATATATAGGAGGAGCTCTGGTATTGTACCTAAAGAATACATCTTTCCTGATTTTAAACCACACAGTATTCTTTTGTTCTGTTCAAATGACTGTCTCTAGGTCTATGTACAGGTCCCTCATGAGAACAATCAAGTATTCTGGAATTCCCATTCTTTTCAATGTTATCCATAATTTGTTATGATCCACACAATCAAATGATTTTACATAGTCAATAAAGCATAAGTAAACATCTTTCTGGTATTCTTTGCTTTCAGCTAAGATCCATCTGACATCAGCAATGATATCCCTCATTCCATGTCCTCTTTTGAATCCAGTTTGCCTTTCTGAAAGCTCTCTGTCCGTATACTGCTGCAACCATTTTTGAATTATCTTCAGCAAGGTTTTATTTATGTGTAGTATTAATATTGTTTGATAATTTCCACATTATCTGGGATCACTTTTCCTTGGAATAGCTACAAATATGGATTTCTTCCAGTCAGTTGGCCACGTAGCTGTCTTCCATATGTTTTGGCATTGCTGAGTGAGTGCCTCCAGCACAGCATTCATTTGTTGAAACATCTTAATAGTATTCCATCAATTTCTGGAACATTGTTCTTTGCCAATTTCTTCAGTGCAGCTTCAACTTCTTCCTCCAGTACCATTGGTTCTTGATCATACACCCCCTCCTGAAATGGATGAACATCGACCAATTATTTTTGGTACAGTGACTCTGTGTATTCTTTCTGTCTTCTTTTGATGTTTTCAGCATCATTCAATATTTTTCCCATAGAATCTTTCATTGTTAGAACTCGAGGCTTAATTTTTTCCTCCATTCTTTCAGCTTGATAAATGCTGAGCATGTTCTTCCCTTTTGGTTTTCTAACTCCAGGTGTTTGCACATTTCATTATAATAATTGACTTTGTCTTCTCATAGCTGCTCTTTGGGATCTTCTGTTCATCTCTTTTATCTTGTCATTTCTTCCATTTGCCTTAGCTTCCTGGCTAAGACAGACTCAGAAGAAGGATAAGGCCATTCACTTCTCAAAGAATTGGCCAGTGAGAACCTTATGAATAGCAATGAAAATAAATATTTATTAATAATGGAAGATTAAAGTAGTGTAAGAGTTTAGTTTCTTAATTATCTATTGCTTTTCAGATATTCTACCAAATTACTGGTGGGTATGTTAGCAAAATAGCTAATAATAAATAGGAAGGTTCATAAACAATAATTCTAAAATAGTTTTTAAAAGGGGCAGATTCCAATTGAAAGGAATTGTTATGAGTTCATATTACCTCTTCTAGGGCAAGCACAGAATTTATAAACACAGCAATCTGTTTCCTGTATCATAGCACGTGGCTAATTTACATGGGATTATAAATTGGGAGAGAATTGAGATAGAGAACCTATGTAATATAAAAAGTGAAATCTTTAACCAAAATTTTGATTTGGGTGTAAGCTTGGAACACAATTTGAAGGTGATGCTTTGTCAGAGTGATATTTGGGTGTTCCATCATTGTTAATTCTCTGGGGATAGAAAGAAATTACAATAAGCAGAGTGGACAAAATGCAAGTAATGAAAAGGAGAGAAGGAGTATCAGCCAAAGACATGAATAATTTCACGGACTGGATAACCAACCACTGAATAGTTGAGAATTGACTTCAAGTTGAGGTTGAATTTACATTGTATACAGGAGCTGTGGAGTATTTAGGTAATGATTTGACTTACGTAGATTAGATCCAGAAATAAAATATAAACACCAGGAAGAAATAATAAAAAAACATAAGAATTACATTGTTAAGGTTTGTTTAGCTGAATTCTTTGTGGGAGACAAGCTGGCAAACTCTTCTGCTTTTCATAATTAAGAAAATCTAAGTTACTCTCCTCCAAGGAAACACAAGAGTAAAATTGTCACAAGCAAGTCACTTTTGCACTTTAAAACTAGTTTTCAAGTTCCCTTACAAAACAGCTTGGGAACCATGATAAATTATAATGAAACTGGGGTTATAATACTATGAGGCATGTCTTTTACTTATGTCAAATATACATATAATTACAATTCATATACTATAGTTTTTTTTTTTCCTTTTGCATAGAAAGTTTAAAAAGTTATGGGAATAAGAATTATTCTTTCTATAGCAGTTCATATAAACATTTTTATTGCTAAATGAATGAAAATAAAACAAATGATATATTTAGAGTATGATTGGTTTATCTGACAATTTTTATTTTCCATTTTTTTAAATGAAATCTTGGAGTAAAGATGAAGTTGTTTCAATAGATTTCTATACTATGAAGTCCATCTCAGAAAGAAAATGAAAACTTTGAATTTCAGATGAATTCTTCTGGGAAAATATAAATACCTCCTTTTATAGCCCTTCTACTTCTTTTCCATATTTATCAATCAGTTACACTTACTTGTTGTTGTTATTGTTGTTAGGTGTTTCTCCAGTCAATTCCAACTAACAGATCGTATGCACAACAGAAGTAAACACCACCCAGTACTGAGCTATTCTCATAATCATTGCTATGTTTGACCCACTGTTGCAAACTCTGCCAAAAAAAAAAAAGCCACTCCCTTTTTCACTGATCGTCTTCTTTACCAGGCCTGATGTGCTTCTTCAGGGATTGGTCCCTCCTGATAACATGTCCAACACACATGGGATGACATTTCACCATCCTCTTCTAAGGAGCATTCTGTCTGAACTTTTTCCATGACAAATTTGTTTAGTGTTCTGGCAACCCATGATATATTTAATATTCTTTGTCAACAACAAAATCTACAATTTCCACCAAACCTCTCAACTGATCATTTTTCTAAAGTTTCACTGATAAATAAAAAGAATTAAGAAAAATCCTTATCTTCTCACAATCAAATCTGTCAACAACCTACATCTATACCCAACAATTTATCCTTTACTACTATAACTCTAGGAGCTCTGGTGGTGTAGTGCCTAAGGCATTTTACTGCTAACCAGAAGGCTAGTGGTTCAAACCCACCAGCCACTCCTCGGAAGGAAGGTTGGGCAATCTACTTCCATAGTGATACTGCCTCGGAAACCCAAGGAGGGGTCGCTATGAGTCGGATCCGACTCGACAGCAGTGAGGTTTTTTTTTTGTTTGTTTGTTTGTTTGTTTTAACTATAACTCTACTTTATTCAGTTTACATTATTTCTGGATCCCATTTACTCTGGAAAATTCATTATCTTGACTTTGGAAATTGTTTCTTTATTGTATCATTTTTTCCCCTTTTTCCTGGGTTGTTCCTACCAATATACACTATGGTTTAATTCTAGCTTCCTGTCTGCTTATAAATAAACTAACTAAAATATCTCCCTTGATAACATTTTTACCTCTAGTTACTTTCACAATTGTCTCATTGTCTTGCCAGAAAAGCACCCAAAAAGGGAAAAGAAGTTGTGTACACTCAATGTCATCTATTTCTTACCTTATAGTCTCTCCTCTCTCCATTACATCTTCTCCTGGCCCGTGCAACTGCTTCTGTCATTGCTGTCAATGGCATCCATGTTGTCATATGCAAAACTCATTTCTTTGTACCTAACCCCACCTGTAAGCAGCATTTGATATAGTTGGCTTCTCCCTATTTTCTTTAAATATGTTTGGGTCATAGTTTCCATAACAACATATTACTCTAATTTTCTTTGTATCTCACTAACTCTCCTTCTCATTCTCCATTACTGCTCCTTTTGAAACTCTCCAACTTCTGAATATCGGGATCCTTTAAGTCTTTGCTCTGGAATCCTTCCCATCTCAGTATTATGTATTAAAAAACAGAAAGAAAGCCAGTGAAATCATATAGCCCATTCATAAAAGTCTAACTTAACATTACACACTTAAAATTTTTATCTATGTAGAGGATAAAATGATCATCTTCTTGTTCAAAATGTTCTAATATCTTTCTACTTGACCTGGACTTAATTTCTTACTAGGTTTATGAATAATGGTTGCCATCAAGTTAATTACAACTCATAGCAATCCCATGTGTGTCAGAGAGTAGAACTGTGCTCCATTGATTTCCAATGACTGATTTCATGGAATTAGACCATCAAAACTTTCTTTGTAGGTTAACCATTTGTACCACTCAGGGATTTCTTAAAAGCCCCTGCCTATATTATACTTCCCTTCCTGTGTCTCCAACTTTTCATCATGGTATTTATCCTACTTGTTTCTGACTGATAGGGGCTTTCTTCACATCATTCTGAAGTTGATTGCTTTCACCATTCAGATGTTAGCTCTGCCTCCCCTCATTAGAAGGAATTAATGGACTACTTCAACTTAGATATCCACTCATGTCCATTATTGCCCTTTATTACACCCATCTCTTTTACTCTCTTCATTGCAGTTATCCCTATTTAAATGATCTTATTTGTTTACTTGCCTGATTTTATCTTCTAAAATGTGAACTGATCAGTCTGCAATGCCAAAGTTTAATACAATGTCTGTTAAAGCACCTGAAGCATAACAAATTGCCATATATCTTTTTATTGAATAAATAAAATAGCCTGAAAATTCTAAAATATGGATATCAAAACCTTTTGGAAGTTATGTTAAGTTTGAATAAAATGATTAATATTTCTCAGGCTGGATGAATTAAAAATAATTTTGATTTTATGCTATACAAATTGTGAAGGACATGATTATTTTGAATACTCTGCTTTTCACTATACTTTGAAATAGCAAAAATTTGAGAGGTTCATTGCATGAAATTTAATAAAGGTTAAATTTAGGTGGCAGAGGGATCAACATACATAGTGCACTGCAGTTTAGGAAACTGGTCTGTGATAGACTCAGAAAATATCCCACACAGAAAAGATGATAAAATAGGATGGTAACATCATATTGGAAAGAAATTTGAAAACTAATTTGAGATAAACAATTAAGAATAAATATAGATTTTGAATAGCAAAACACCATGATAAAATGCAGTTGTGGAATGATACATTAGGTATTAGTTGAGAAATGAATTGGGCAGAAATCTGAGTAAAATGTCTGTGCAATGTGTTTAAGATCTTAATTGAGAATGGGAAAAGAAACACTTTAGGAAATGGAAAATAAAAGTTAAACTTAACACTGTCAGAAAATATGTAGGGATTACTGATACATTAGAAGTGGATGAGAATGGGGATAAGGAAAACTCTCAAAAGAGGTTTTGAAGTTTGAACTTAGGAAAGTAGAGAAGAAACATAATGATGTTGGTGAGAGAAGAGACATTCAGCAATAAAGATTTCTTACAGGAAATATGACAGATCCATTTTCAGTGTTAAGGTTCAACAGTATATTAAAATTAAATTAGCTTGTCTGAGACAAAATATAAACAGGAATTAATGCTGATATAAATAAAGGAGAAGGAAACCTTTTGTTCTTTCTATAACCTCCAGGCAAATTCAAACTCTGGCTATCCATTACCCTTATCTTTCTTTGGAACCACATCACTTTTAGTTTTTTACAGTTTAACTAATATATGCTAAGTACTCCTTTAGGCTCCCAAAAGTTTTATTCAACTCACTAAAAACACTATTTTCTCAGTATTTATAGTATGATGAGTTAGGTTACAGTAAAGGAGCTTGGGTAGTACAGTGGTTAAAGAAGCATGAGGCTGCTAACAAAAGTACAGTAGATAAGAACCCATCAACAACTGTATGGGAGAAAAATCAGGCAGTCTGTTTCTGCATAGATTTACAGCCTTGGAAACCCTATAGGGAAGTTCTACTCTGTCATACAAGGTGCCTACCAGTCAGAGTTGACTCAGGCCATGGATTTGGATTTTTTTTTTTTTTTTTTTTTTTTATGGAGACAGTAAGAAGATAGTTGTTGTTTTTCCTAGTTACTGCTTCTTTTCACATTATAAACAAAGCTGTAGATTTAGAATCTGTACACACCAAATGGCTTGATTTTTCTTTCAAAAAATAATTTTATAGAATCAGTATTCAGGAATCATTGCCCCTTCCACATTTATCCTGCCAGCAAAGTCTGAAGCATCCCCTAAATTATAAAATTTCATTGGCATTGGTAACAGTCACCACAGAGAAAGGAAAATGTTCTTGCTCTAGATATTTTTGCCTTAATGTTTGGGAATTTGACCTACAAGAGTTTCTGTTTTATAAAGCAAGTTCAGTAGCTATTGAATCCATATCCACCTATGTGTATATATACATATACACTTGAATATATATACATATAGAAATATCTTATTGTAGAGCTACAAAGTGATTGGCTTTTGAAAAGAATTGAGGAAGCTGACATGTTATATGAAAAAAGATTTTTACTTCAGAGACTTTGTTGAAAATTTAGCACAAAGGGCAAAAATTGTTTTTATTTTATATCATGATTGGAAACCCTCAGTGAGTCAATGTTTAATACCAACACAGATTTAAAAAAAAAAAATATATTGTATCTAATCACTTTTTATATATGTATTTTTTAATTTGGTAATCCAATGATATTTTTGGCTCATATTTAGATATTTATAAAAAATCCAGTTTAAATTATTCAATATTCCGTGCATAAAAAATACAAACTATTTACAACCAATGTAATAAAAGCTCATCTGAACAGATAATTTCTTTGCGATCTGTTCTATACCCGTGATTCACTGTTTACATGCCCAGGAAGAAATAATGAAGAAGAATCACTAATAATTGAAAAATATGGCCTTGGTGATAGAAATAATGCTGGAGATCGCATGATAGAATGTTGTAAGACCAACTGCTTATCCATTGAGAATATCTTTTTTAAACAACATAAATGGTGACTATACACATGGACTTTGCAAGGTGGAATACACAGGAATCAAATTGACTACAACTGTGGAAAGAGGAGCTAAAGAAGCTCAAAATCTTTGGCCAAAAGAAGGCTAGAACCTGACTGTGGAACAGACCATCAAGTGCTCATATGCAAATTCAAGCTGAAGCTGAAGACAATTAAAACAAGTCCACAAAAGCCAAAACCTTGATTATATCCCATCTGAATTTAGAGACCATCTGAAAAATACATTTGATGCATTAAGCACTAGTGACTAAAAACCAGAAATTGTGGGATGACAAGAACATCAAAAATGAAGAAAGTCAAAGGTTATTAAAAAGACATGAAAGTAAGAGAAGACCAAAATGGATGTCAGAAAAGACTCTGAAACTTGCTCTGAAATAGAGAGTAGCTAAAGTCAAAGAAAGAAATGACAAGATAAAAGAGCTGAACAGAAGATTTCAAAGAGCAGCTTGAGAAGACAAAGTCAATTAATATAATGAAATGTGCAAAGACCTGGAGTTAGAAAACCAAAAGGGAAGAACACACTAAGTATTTCTCAAGCTAAAAAAACTGAAGAAAAATTCAAGCCTCAAATTGCAATATTGAAAGACTCTATGGACAAAATAACGAATGATGCAGGAAATATCAAAAGAAGAGGGAAGGAATACACAGAATTATTGTACCAAAAGAATAAGTTGATGTTCAATTATTTCAGGAGGTGGCATATGATCAAGAACCAGTGGCATGAAGGAGGAGGTTGAAGCTGCACTGAAGGAATTGGCAAAAAACTAGCTCTAGGAATTGACAGAATACCCACTGAGATGTTTTAACAAACAGACATTGCACTGAAGATACTTACTCATTTATGCCAAGAAATTTGGAAGACAAATGACTGGCCAAGTAACTGGAAGAGATCCATATTTCTACCCATTTCAGAGAAAGAAGGTCCAACAGTATGTGGAAATTACTGAATAATATCATTAATATCATGAGCAAGTAAAATTTTGCTGAAGGTAATTAAAAAATGGTTACAGCAGTGTATTGACAGGGAACTTCCAGAAAAGCATGCTAGTTTCAGAAGAAGATGTGGAAGAAAAGATATCATTGCTGATGTCAGATGGATCCTGGATGAAAGTAAAGAATAACAGAAATATGTTTGTTTGTTTGTTTGTTTGTTTGTTTGTTTTTGCTATGTGCCATTGAGTCAGCTCTGACTCACAGTGATCCTCTGTAGAAGAGAACAAAACACTTCCTGGTCCTTCACCAGACTCACAATCCTTGCTGCAACTGAGCCCGTCATTGCAGCCACCATGGCAATCAATCTCATGGGAAGGTTTCCCCTTTTTTGCTGATCCTCTACTTTACCAAGCATGATATATTTTTTCTAAGGAATGGTCCCTTCTGACCACATGACCAAAGTTGTTGTTGTTTTTATGTGCCATGGAGTTGGACCCTACTCATAGCGACCCCTCTGTGGGTTTCTGAGGCAGTATCACTATGGTAGATTGCCCAACCTTCCTTCCTAGGAGTGGCTGGTGGGTTTGAACTACAAGCCTTCTGGTTAGCAGTCAAGTACCTTAGGCACTACACCATATAAAGGTCATATTTTGGCTCTCATGGACTTGTTTTAATTGTTTTCAATTTCAACTTGAACTTGCATATGAGCAGTTGATAGTCTGTTCCACGGTCAGATACTGGCCTTATTTAGGCTGAAGATATTGAGCTTCTCCATCACTTCTTCATACATATTGTCTATTTGATTCCTGTGTATTCCATCTGACAAAGCCCATGTGTATAACTACTTTTTATGTTGTTTTGAAAAGGTATTTTCAATGAATAATTCATTGGTTTTACAAAATTCTGTCATGCAATCTCCAGCATCATTTGTATCATCAAGTCCATATTTTGCAACTACTGGTAATTCTTCTTTGCTTCAAATTTTTGTGTTCCAGTCATGTAATAATTAATACATCTTGATCATATGTTTGGTAAATTTCAAACTGCAGAAATTGATAATAATCTTCAATTTCCTTGTGTTTGGTTTTGGTGGTTAGTGTTTAAATTGAATAATAGTATTTTGAATTGGTCTTCCTTGTAGGTGCATGGATATTAACCTATTACTGACAACTTTGTATTTCAGGATAAATCTTGAAACATTCTTTGTGAGTATAAATGCCACACCATTCCTCTTCAGTTTGTAATTGCTGGCATAGCAGATCATATGATTGATTCAGAACATCCAAAACTAGTCCATATCAGCTCACTAATGCCTAGGATATCGATGCTTATGCATTCCACTTCATTCTGACAATTTCCAATTTTCCTAGATTCATACTTCGTACATTCCATGTTCTGATGATTAATGGATGTTTGCAGTTGTTTCTTCCCGTTTTCAGTCATGCCACATCAGAAAATGGAAGTACCAAAATATTTACTCTATCCATGTCATTAAGGTCAACTCTACTTTGAGGAGGCAGCTCTTTCCCAGTCTTATTTTTTGAGTGCCTTCTGACCTGAAAGGCTTATCTTCTGCCATTGTATCAGACAATGTTTCAGAGTTATTTATAAAATTTCCAGTAATATATTACACAGTGTTTCACTGCTATTCATAAAGTTTTCACTGGTCATGTAGTGGGTTAAAAAACAAAAAGACTGCATCCTTTTTTAAAAAAATAAATAACTCACTGCTGTTGAGTTGGATCCAACTCATAGCAACCCCCATTGGGTTTCTGAGGTGGTAAATCTTTAAGGAAGTAGATTACCAAGTCTTCCTTTCACCGAGTGGCTGGTGAGTTTGAACCACCAATCTTCTTGTTAGCAGTCAAATGCCTTAGGCACTGTGCTTGCAGAGCCTCTCTAATATATAAATAATAGAATATTGTCTAATATAGTGCTGGAGAATTAATCCCCTAAGTTAGAAGGAACTGAAGATACGCACTGTCTTCCACAATGTCCTCAAGCACATCAACTATCCTGAAGATGGTGAAGGACCAGGCAGGATTTTATTCTGTTGTACATGGTGTCACCATGAATTTGAGCTGATGAAGGTAACTAACAACAATATGTCAGTGCTACTTTACCTTCCACTTCATGATATGCTTTCCATATCTATTCAGTATTAATTTGTCAATTTTATTATGTACTCTGCAGTAACCATATTCATGATTATGCCATGATTATGATTGTATTTTACCTTCACACAATTTTCAGTATACTTATGGAATACAACACAAAACAAACCATTGTACTTAAATGTGTAAAGGGAAAATTGCTGTGAGATGACCCAGGGATGGGGATGACTCACCCAGCTGAGGTGTCTCTCTCTCAAGTTTTGAGAACTGGCACTTGAAAGTCCATCAGGGTAGATGACAATTGTAATATCAAGAGTTGGCTACAATTGGATATAAAATGAATCTAATCTGCCTATTATTATATAGTATATATTGCCGCTGGTATCAGATTTTTCTTAGGAATAACTATCTTCATTTATTAAAAAAAAAGAAAGAAAAAAAAAAAAAAGTGTTAGTTTATGAATAGGTAGGCTCTGGACCAGCGTTTAGACTCTCATAGGAAAAGTGAAATTTGAGTGGGAAGAATTTCTCTCTATTTAACAAACACTTTTTTTTCCTTTTCTTTTAATTGGAATATTCCTTTGTTTTCTCATTTTTGTTTATTTTTCATCTTATAGTGTAGGATAAAGAGAGAAGAGAAGACTGGGGAAGAATGGTGGAGAAATAGGAAGAGACTAGAAAATAAATCGTATATTTTTAAGAGCTGAGATGTCAAATATTATTATTATTATTGTTATTTTTCCTGAAAGCCATAGGTTTCAAAGTTGGCAGTCTACTGAATGCCACACACAAAGTCCATAAGAAAATATTTTGTTTTGTGTAAAAAAAATAAGTCCTTGCAACAGAAACAATAATTGTATTAGTCTGATGTGATTAGTTTCATGAGTCATCTTGGCTTGGTTGGGATGTGGTGCCTTGTTGTTAGGTAAAATGCTAGTCTAGTTGTTGTTTATACAGTAATTAAATGTGATTAAATCAATTGGCCTCAAATAAAGCAGATTACCTTCCACATTGTGGGAAGGCCACAATCAGTCTGTTAATGACAGTAAAGCAAAAGGGAGTTTCCGTAAGGTGTCTTCTGCCTCTAGACTGCAAGCAAACATTTTGCCTCATTTTTATTCTTTACTTTTTATTCTTTTCCTGAACTACAGATTTTGGGACCCAAGTGTACAGAAATCTTGCCTGTCATTTGACCTATGACTCTGGGACTTGCTACCCTTTCCCTTCCATCATGTGAGTCAGCAGTCTCTAGCCTGTGACTAGGAACTATATAGTTCTTGGACTTGGACTCTTGGTCTTGCCCACAGTTATAAGCCAATTCCTTTATGTAAATATCTCTTATCTCTGTCATATATATA
>NW_006922201.1:531968-542994 GCF_000298275.1 Orycteropus afer afer
CCGTCCTGCACCAAAGAAGGGAGGGATATGCTCTCCACTTCAGGGGATCCTTCCAGACTTTGCCTATATGCTTCCTGATCCTGATCCTGATCCTGATCTTGATCCTGGTCCTGAGATATAACCTATTGATCCTGATTCTGAGTTTTACCCTGTTACTTCCTTAATAGACCACTTAACTAAAAGAATAGTCTGTGAGTTCTGTGTGGTCACTGTAATGAATTATTGAACCCAGCAGAGAAGGAGAGAGTGCAGGAGGAGTACAGCTGGTGCCAGAATTGGACAAAAAGTTTGGAGAGTAGGGATTTGTCTGCTCTCCACGCCGTAGGAATCAGCTTTGTGCTAGAGGTGATTCTCTCTGCACCTCCTGAAATTAGAGGAATTTAGGGACTACTCTGGTGGTGTAGTGCCTAAGGCATTTGACTGCTAACCAGAAGACTGGAGATTCAAACTCACCAGCCACTCCTTGGAAGGAAGATTGGGCAATGTACTTCCAAAGAGATACAGCCTCGGAAACTCAAAGAAGAGTCATTATCAGTCAAATCTACTGTATGGCAGTGAGTTTGGTTATTGGTCTTTGGCTTTGGTTTTAGAGTCTTATGTTATCTTAAGCTTAACAATTTAGCCATAAATTATATATATATATGTATGTAATGGAAGCAAGACTTCATAGCCAAAGGTAACATGAAAACCTTACCTCCTTATAATTTGTATTGCACTGTCTACAGGCTATGACACTGGGTTTGAGTTTATCTTCTTAAGGAATAGAGTGACCTCCACTTACATCTGACTTCATTCCTTTACTTTTGACCTTTAAAAATATAACTGGGGTCACACATACACTTCCTCTGAAGTTAAAATATTAATGTAAATTATCATATCACTTGCCTTGATATCACTGCCGCTTTAGCTACATTTTTTTTCCCT
Organism: Orycteropus afer afer; assembly: GCF_000298275.1. Taxonomy (NCBI): domain Eukaryota; kingdom Metazoa; phylum Chordata; class Mammalia; order Tubulidentata; family Orycteropodidae; genus Orycteropus; species Orycteropus afer. The sequence continues at coordinate 532,893 of NW_006922201.1, forward strand.
TAAATTTTATTTATATTGTTGTTAAGAAGGCACACAGCAAAACAAATATGAATTTAACAATTTCTACGTGCACAATATAGTTACACTGACTGCACTCTTAGAGTTATGCAACTATCCTCACCCTCCTTTTCTGAGTTGTTCCTCCCTCATTAACATAAGCTCAATGCCTCCTAAGGTTCCAATCTTTCTAGTTGCTGTTGTCAATTTGATCCCATACACATAGTTCTTGAAAAAGCATAATGCTAAAGGTAAAACTTTTTTACCAGTTAAGCTAAATGATTGATTGGGTTTAAGAGGACTTCAAGGGATATTTTTAGTTTAAATTTAAAGATTATCTCAGGGAAATAGTTTCAGGTGTTCATTCACCCCTCCTGGCTCCAGAAAGTCTTACATCCATGAAAATTTGAAATTCTGTGTTTTATCCTTTTTGATAAACATTCTTCTATAGAAACTTTGGTCAAAATATTCAGTAATGGTAGCCAGCCACCACACTGAAAAGAGGCCGTTTTTCATGGAGACAATTAGGCACACATTCCATGTCCTCATCCTATTCCTGACTCTACTTTTCCCTCTGTTGTTCCAGGTAAATAAACTAATTTTTGTGCTTTGGATGGCAGTTGGCAAGATTTTAAAATCTCAAGCACGACACAATGAACAAAGAGTTAGAACAGAAGCACTAAATATGTTATTAGGCCAATTACGTGGTCTGCCCCGTGAAAGCATGATCTTAAACCTCCAAACCAAGAAAAAAAATCCCATGAAGTTTTTGGTTCACATATACAGTCTCAGAAGCTATTTTTTAAAATTGTATTTCATTAATTAAAGCAGTAGGAGACAATGATTACTTCTACCTAATCACTGAGTACAGTGTCCTTAAGTCCTTATTTTCTCTGACATCATTTTAACTATTCACACAAAAATAAATAAATAAATATAATTCTACCCAACCACCACCTATAACAAGCTATATTAGACCTAACTTCCCATGTCCCTCAGAACACTGGGTAAAGTAAATAACATACTTTAGTGTTCAAAGACTACCATTACCTTGTCCCAAATTATCTTATCCATTAGCCTATTACATGTTTTACATGCATTTGAGACTCATTACCACCCAAACATGGGAAAAATGGTGATTCAGTAGTAAAGTTCCTGACTTCATACAAAAGATTTGGGTTTATTTCCAAGACATTGCATTCCATGTGCAGGCATTACTCATCTGTCAGTGGAGGTTTGCAAATTGCTAAAATGCTTAACATGATTCAGATTAAGCCAGACTAGGGATAAAGCTCTGGCAATCTACTTCTGAAAATCAGTCCAGTAAAAATCCTATCTATGAAAATAATCCAGTCCTCAACCAATGATGAGAATGGCATAAGACTGGGCAATGTTTTATTGTATTTTGCATGGGGTCACCATGAATCGGGGTCGGGGTTTGACTTAATGGCAGTTAACAACAACAACTAGCCAAATATATATTCCCATGTTGTCTATAGGAGCTCTGGTAGCATAGTGCCTGAGGCATTTGACTGCTAACCAGAGAGCTGGCAGGTCAAACCCACCAGCCACTCTTTGGAAGGAAGGTTGGGCAATTGACTTCCATAATGATACCGCCTCATAAACCCAAGGATCGCTATGAGTTGGATCATGAACATAGTTGTGTTTGTGTGTTTATGTTGTCTATGATTTTTTTTTTTAATTTTATTGCTTTCCCTTTATCACTGTCCCTGTTAATTATGTCCTCTTTTTTACTCTAAATATTCAAATTCTTTCTAATTCAACCATGCTCCAAAACATATTTTACATAATTTTGATGAATTGTCATTTCTGAAACCTCCTGACTGCTAGGTTAGAATGTGTGCATGTGTGTGTATGTATGTGTGTGTGTGATTTCCTGACATTACTCACCTTATACCATTTGAAAAGTTAACTAACTGAACTATAAATTAGATCATCAGTAAAATTATGTGGAATGGAAATCCTGATGAACAAGCTTCATATAATCATTCACATTTGAAATATTTGCAAATAAAATCTGATATTCCTCAAAACTTCATTTCACATTGCTCTGCTTGATACTGTTTAAATCATCATTTGCTATGATCATTATGGTTTTCTCTTATTTAATGTCAAATCTATAAGCAAACACATATATCTTAAAATGTACTGTTTTAAGAAATGACATTTTTTTAATATAATTGGTTATATTTTTATTTACTCTTGATACTAAATCAAAATATCCTTATAAATGTTTAGTATTATGAACTAAACATTATATTATATAGATCCAGGGATAATGCTTCTATGTCATAAAGAAATAAGTGTTACATCTGTTATTGCCTTTAATTGTAAACTTGTTCAAATAGCATTTGCTAGGCTTTCAACTCATCATGCAATTTTGTCTTCATTTGAACAGACTCATGTAGGCCTTCCAATCAGTCATCAATTATTGATGATTCTACCACAAGTACTGAAATAATAAATGTAGTATATATTTTACTCTAGGATGACAGTTGTTGTTGTTGTTATATGCTGTCGAGTTGGACCCGACTCATAGCGACCACTTCTTGGGTTTCCAAGGCAGTATTACTACGGAAGTAGATTGCCCCATCTTCCTTCCGAGGAGTGGCTGGTGGGTTTGAACCACCAGCCTTCTGGTTAGCAGTCAAGTGCCTTAGACACTATGCTACAGGGCTCCCTAGGATAACAGTAGAAACAATAATTATAATAGTAATAAAATAATAGTTTAAATTATGAAATAGGGCTAGTTATTTGGTATTGGATTAGAATCAATTTCATTTCACTTTAAATCAGTTTGTTTTTATCATATCTTTCTAGCTTAGAATTCATGTGTGTGCATTAAACAATATTGATTATTTATATATTCATAAATTTTAAAAGATACCCAGTTACTGTTTTAAGCTAGTTGTGTATTCTGAAGACTGTACCATTTGCTTTAAATGTCTAAAGGTCCACACTTCCATTTGTTTTTTTTTTTGTTGTTGTTGTTGTTAGGTGTTGTCAAGTCAATTCTGACTCATAGTGACCCTACATACATCAGAACAAAACACTGCCCTGTCCTGAACCATCCTCACAATCCTTGCTATGCTTGAGCCCATGTGCAGCCACTGTGTCAGTCCATCTCACTGAGAGTCTTCCCCTTTTTCTCTGATCATTCACTTTACTAAGCATGCGATCCTTCTCTAGGAACTGGTCCCTTCTGACCTCATGACCAAAGTAGGTGAGATGAAATCTGGCTACTCTCACTTCTAAGGAGCATTCTGGCTGCATCTCTTCCAGGAAAGATTTGTCTGCAGGTGTCAGTCTGTCATACTGTGGTGGCTTGTGTGTTGCTGTGAGGCTGGAAGCTATGTTACCAGCATTTTGTGTACCAGGAGGGTCACCGATGGTGAAAAGGTTCCAGCAGAGCTTCCAGAATAAGGTAGACTGGGAAGAAGGATAGGGCCATCTACTTCTGAAAGAATTGGCCTCTGAAAACCTTATGAATAGAAGTGAAACACTGACCGATCTATTACATTTCCATTATGTCCTAATACTTCTTAGTACTTTATAATTTGGACCATAAAAATGTGCATCAGGCACAACCTGGGGGAAATTATTTTAGCTGTAGGAACACATTTTTTGAAAGGAAACTTAAAATTTGTATTTTTCTGAGACATTATTTGGATTATGCAATTACAAAAGCTTTGCTTGTACTCCTGTATTGCTAAATACACCTCCATTTGGAAAACAAATGGGAGAAGTGTCATTTATTGGAGACAACTGCATAAGAGACCACTTTCATTTTCTGTTCTTTTACTACAGGATGACCTTGTCAAACAACAGAAAGACTACTTCCATGTAAAGAAAATTACCTAATACCTTCTTTCCTAGCCTAACCCATGACAGTACTGAGTGGAATGATACAAAGCTATAAAAGATGGTATTCATCTTGGAAGCATCTCACTAGCCCTCCACTTCACACACTGCCTTTCTTTAATGCTATTCTTGAATGAGCAATATCTTTTGGAATACAATAAAAATGGAAATGCCTCATCCACCCCTTGTTCCCATTACCTTGTTAACCTCTCTGGATGCAGCACTGTTACTCTCATATCTCTAGAAAATTACTTATAATCTGCAAGCAGTGATTTTATAAATTATTAACAAAAAGTCTATGTAAGTCATGGTGTAAGTGGTGACATGCTTCACTACTAGTTGGAATATTGCAGGTTCAAACCCACTCAGAAGTGCCTCAGAAGTAAAGCTTGGGGATCTGGTTCTGAAAGGTCATAACCTTGAAAACCATATACTGTGATTCTGCTCTGCATTCATGTGATCACCATGAGTTAAAATCAATCAATGGCAACTAGCAACAATGGCAAAATGTCTTAGCATCATTTTCCAAAGATACATAGATACTCCCATGTTACAATCAAATTTGTGAGAGAAAGTGGTTCATCTTGGGAGATATCCCTTTCTTTGCATTCATTAAATTTTTAATACTAGGCAACCATCCTAATGTTTCTTTTTATCTGCAAGTATTTACTGAGAATTTACTCTGAAGCCATTAAAGAGAATGCAAATATATTTAAGGCAGTTTCTATAGCTTAAAATCTTCTATAAAATGAGGCTTAAATACATAGAGCCATTGGATAAAGTGTAAGTAAATTCTGAGCTATTGTAAAGGTGCTAAGGCTTGAATTGGACTCATAAATAAATAAAATCTGCATATAGCAAAAAGAGGAGGAAAGTTTTCTAAACATTTAGAGTAACAGAGTGTTCTCAGGACTCAGTGAGGACATTAAAGGAAGAAGGAACCTGGCTAGCTGGTGCTGGTACTGCGAGAACAGGTCTGGAGATGACAAAAAGCACCTGAGCTCCAATTATTTTTAACTTTTTGTTATGTTTCAAAGGCTGCACCGATGCAGAATAGTGAGACTTCTGATGATAATTCTATACACCGTCGTCTAATTTATGTGTCCTACATTAAAAATTTTATTATGTAATTATTATAGATTGAATTTTGTCCCCCTCCAAAAAAAAATTAAATAAATAATAGATAAAATAGGTGTTGGAATCATTACCTCTGTGCATGTGAATGGGAGCTCTGGTCATGTAGTGCCTAAGGCAATTGACTGCTAACCAGAAGGCTGGTGGTTCAAACCCACCAGTAACTCCTCAGAAGGAAGGTTGGGCAATCTACTTCCATAGTGATAACACGTCAGAAAACCAAGGAGGGGTTACTATGAGTTGGGTCTGACTCGATAGCACGTAACAAATACATGTTAATGTAATCCCATTTGGTAATACTTTTTTTTTGTTGTTAAGTTAATGAGTCAATGAGATCATATCAATATAGGGTTTGCCTTTAACCTGGTGACTTTTAAGATATAAAATGAGCAGATTAGGCACAAAGGAAAGCAAGACCAAATAAAGGAAAGATAGATGCCACTTGGAGATCACCAAGGAACTGAGGAACTCTGAGGCTAGAGAAACTGAGACCAAGCTTTTTTATCCCAGAACAGACAGAGTCTTCTCCTGAAGCTGTTGCTGGATTTCAGACTTCTAGCCTCCTAACCTGTGAGAAAATAAATCTGTTCTTTAAGGCCATCCACTTGTGGTATTTCTGTTACAGCAGCACTAAGAAACAGAGACAATTACCTGCCAGTTCAGAGCCTCCTTTGGAAACCTATTGTCCCTTTCCTTCAGCTACTCCAAATTTGAAACCCATTTTGTAAACTGGAATTTGCAACAGTCTCTCAAATTAAAATGTACCAAGCTGGGCTCTTTCTTAACACCAGTCAAGATCTATTTTCTCTTCTTGCCTTCCTTATGCAGAGAATGGCCTCTTTATTCTTCATGACACTCAAGCCAGAAATCAAGATGTTTGTTACAAATTTAAGCTCCAATTTTGTTTATTCACTTCTTGACTTTCGATCATTTTTCAGGCCCCCTACATTCTATTTGCTAAATATTTTCCAGATTAACCCCACTTTTTGTTTATATGTTTATATTTTCTTTGTTTAACTAACTACTTCTACTTTAATGTTGGCCCTCATCAATTATTACCAGTATCTCCTATTTAAAGCTATGCAATCGTTCATTTTTATTTTAAACTAAAATTCCAATCCTCATCACATACCACCACTTTTCTGTCAGTTTGTTGTACTATGGTGGCTTGAGTGTTACTGTGAGACTGGTGGCTATGCCACAAGCATTTCAGATACCAGCAGGGTCACCCATGGTTGATAGGTTTCAGGGAAGCTTCCAGACTAAGGCAGACAGGATGGGCCCATCCACTTCTGAAATAAATGGGCCACTAAAAAAACTTACAAATAGCAGTAATGAAATGGACTGCATAAAAATCTATGGTTTAGCCGTTAGTGAGCTGCAATGAACTGATTTTGGATATTTTAAATCAGGCATGCATGTGGTCTACTGTGCTAGAAATGAAAAATTGAAGAAGAATATCATCACATTCACTGACAAAACAAACATTTCAAAATATTTCATGGAGTACAGTGCTGTCAGTGATAGGATAATATCTATATACCTACATGGAAGACCAGTTATTACCACTATTATTTAAATTTACACACCAATTATTAAAGCCAACGATGAAGAAATTGAAGATTTTTTTACCAATTGCTACAGTCTGCAATTGACGAAATATGCAATCAAAATGTACTGATTATTACTTGTGAATGGAATGCAAAAGTTGGAAACAAGGTAAAAGCATTGGTAATTGGAAAATAAGGCCTTGGTGACAGAAGTGACCCTGGAGATTGTATGATAGAATTTTGAAAGACCATTGATTTATTCATTGCAAATACCTTTCTACAACAACATGGAAAGCAATTATACACATGGAACTTGTCAGATGGAATACAAAGGATTCAAAATGATTATATCTGTGTAAAGAGGCAATGGAGAAGCTCAGTATCATCAGTTAAAATAAGACCAGTAGCTGACTGTGTAACAGACAATGAATTGGTCAGTGCAGTGACCTAAGACGAGGTATGGCATGCATGCAGAATATCATACATGAAGAAATAAAACATCAATAAAAAGGCAGAGAGAAAACAATCAAAGTGGATATCACAAAGAGACTCTGAAACTTGCTCTTGAACATAAAGAAGTTACAAGAAATGGAAGAAATGACAATATGAAAGAACTGAATAGATTTTAAAGGGCAGCTAAAGAGGACAAAGTAAAGTATTATAATGAAATGTGAAAAGACCTAAAGTTAAAAAACCAAAGAGAAGAAAACATTAATAATTTCTCAACTGAAGTAACTGAAGGAAAAATTCAAGCCTCAAGTTGCAATATTGAAAGATTCTATGTTGGCACAGTGCCTGAGGCATTTGACTGCTAACCAGAAGTTTGATGGTCCAAACCCACCAGCCGCTCAGTGGAAGGATGATGGGGTGATCTACTTTTGTAAAGATTTACTGCCTTGAAACCCAATGGGGATTGATATGAGTCAGAATCAACTTAATGGTAGTGAGTTTGGTTTGGTTTTATGGACAAAATATTGAAGGATGTAGGAAGCAACCAAAAAGGATGGAAGGAACACAGAGTCATGGTGCCAAAAATAATTGGTCAATGCTCATTTGTATCAGAAAGTAGTATATGATCGAGAACCAGGGGTATTGAAAGAAGAAATTCAAGTTGCCTTGAAGGAATTGGTGAAAAACAAGGTTCCAAGAATTGACTGAATACTTATTGAGATGTTTCAACAAACAGATGCAGTGCTGGAGACACTTACTCCTTTATGCCAAAAAATTTGGAAGACAGCTATCAGGTCAACTGACTAGAAGAGATTGATATTTGTTCCCATTCCAATGAAAGGTGATCAAACAGAATGTGGAAATTGCCAAACAATATCATTAATATCACACACAAGTAAATTTTGTTTAAGATAATTCTAAAATGATTGGAGCAGAATACTAATAGGGAAATTCCAGAAATTCAAGCTGGATTCAGAAGAAGACATGGAAGAGGAGATATTGTTGCTGATGTCAGATGTATCTTGGCAGAAATAAAGACTACCAGAAAGATTTTTCACCTGTGTTTTATTGACTATGCAAAGGCATTTGACTGTGTGGATCATAACAAGTTATACAAAGAATGGGCACTCCAGAACACTTGATTGTGCTCATGAGGAACCTGTACATAAACTGTTGTTTGAACAGGCTATTATTTGAACAGAAGAAGAGCATACTAAATGATTTAAAATCAGGAAGTGCATGTGTGAGAGTTGGATCATTTCTCCATACTTAGTCGATCTGTATGCTGAGCAAACAATCTGAGAAGCTGGAAAAAGTAACAAAACATCAGGATTGGGAGAAGATTCATTAACAACCTGAAATATTTACATGACACAACCTTGTTTGGTAAAAGTGAAGATGACTTGAAATACTTACTGATGAAGATTAAAGACTACAGTCTTCAGTATGGATTACATCTCCATGTAAAGAAAGTAAAGATTCTCACAAGTGATCCAATTAGCAGCATCAAAATAAATGGAGAAAAGGTTGAAGTTGTCAGGATTTTCATTTTACTTGGATCCTCAATCAATACCACAGCTAGCAGCAGTCAAGAAATCAGAGGACATAGTGAACTGGGAAAATCTGCTGCAAAAGACATTTTTGAAGTGTTAAGGTACAAAAGATGTTTCTTTGAAAACTAAGGTGCACCAAACACAAACCATGGTATTTTCAATAGTGTCAAATGCATGTGAGATATGGGCAATGAATAAGGAAGACCAAAGGAGAGTTGATGCCTTTAAATTGTGGTGTTGACAAAAAATATTGTAAATAACATGGACTTCCAGAAGAGCAAGCAAATCTGTCCTGGTAGAAATGCAGCTGGAATGCTCCTTAGAAGTGAGAATGGCCAGACTTTGTATCACATACTTTGGTCATGTCAAATGGAACTAGCCCTGGAGAAGGACATCATGCTTGGTAAAGGGTCAGCAAAAAAGGGGATGATCGTCAATTAGACAGACTGATACAGTGGCTGCAATGATGGGCTCAAGCATAGCAAAGATTATGAAGAAGGTGTAGGACCTGGTAGTGTTTCTTCTGTTGTACATAGGGTCACTAGGAGTCAGAGTCAATTTGATGGCACCTAACAACAATGGCATCATGTACAAAACCTTCAGGGTCAAATCCCAGGCCTCTTTTCTCAAGCTCTCTTTCTCCTTATTTATTTTGGACCATCTATCCAGAATTCATTATATGTTGTGTAATGAACCACATTTTACAGATCCAAGGTTGTTCCCATGTCATCATTCCAGATGACAATTTCATGCCTTGTTAAATTTACAATTAACTTCTGGTCTTTTAAGATTTTACTCAAATATCATTTTTTTCCTCACAGTATTTTCTGAACACTCCCATCTGAGAATCTCTACCCAATTCTTTACATGTCATGATAACCCTTATTGTGATACTTGCATCCTTGTACCACACTAAAATCATCTATTTATTTGATTCATTGACCTTATATGAGCTTGAATTCAAGGATTCACTTTATCCTTGTACTTCTGGTAGAGTCAAGGTAGCTGTCAGGAATATAGTGTTCCATAATCGTTTTGGCAATACTTATTAGTAAACTTTGTTTCCCCTGATATTTCAACAAGAGAAACCAAAAACTGTGGAGATGCTCAAGAAGGGTGAAAGAAAAGCTGCTTGGCAAGTCATTCTATGGATGCTCAGGGCTAGACTCTAAATATTAGAAACTGGATATGCTATTCCAAGGAAGTAATGGCCAAAAAATGTGAATTCTTTGTTATTAGAAGAATTCAAGCAGATATTTACTAACTACATGGGTATTAAAATGATAATTTTTGGTTCAGAAAAGAGATTCTATTTTGGAACTGCATTTTTTTTTTTTTTGAAATTTTATATCTCAATTTAACTTAATAAATATTTTTGAACACTATCATGTTGGGAGCTCTGGTAGCATAGTGCCTAAGGCACTTGACTGCTAACCAGGAGGCTGGCGGTTCAAACCCATCAGCCACTCCTTGGAAGGAAGGTTGGGCAATCCTACTTCCGTAGTGATAACTGCCTCGGAAACCCAAGGAGGGGTC
>NW_006922201.1:543239-544751 GCF_000298275.1 Orycteropus afer afer
CAGGATTCTTTTATTTTTTTGGACAATACAGCAATACAGAGCATATACTTTGGGATTTTTTTTTCTTTTTACTCAGTTTTGTGTATATACTCAATGCAATAACATATTCGACATGAGAGAACAGTTAGACTAGGCAGGAAGCCATGTATATTTTGTGAAAGAAACTTTGAATACCAAGAACATGTCAAACAAAATCTAACAAAGTTCATGATTAAACAAACAAACAAAAAAAAAAACCTTTAAAATTTAAACAACTTTTCATTTTCATTACTTGTACAAATATCTTTACCTTGTTTGTGAGATTTGGGCATGAGTTGGAAGTGTAGGAAGGGAATCCATCTTTTCCCCTCATTCTATGATGAACAATTATCTATAGAATACTTTTATTTTCAGTAAATGAAAGATTATATTTTTTCCTTAATACAGTATAGCATGTCTAAGCATAAGATAATTAGAAAGCCCTTTACTATTGGTATATAATTTTTATCTACAAACCCTGGAATTCCCAACTTATTACTCATAGAAAAAGGAACTACTATTCTCTAATGTAGTCAAAATGCGGTAATTGATATTTTCTCAGTATTGACTGGCATTTGTTTGTGAGTCTAACAGGCATAAATACTCTGAAGCAATCATTAATTGCTTCAGTCATTTTAGAATCAAATAGTTTTCACTTGAATAATTTATAAGAAAAACACAATTTAAACAAAGGAAATTAAAGAGGACAAAGGGATGATGCATTGCATATACATAGGTAGTAATTCCATTTGAATATTGAATTGACAGTAATCAAAATTGATTTCTGCTTATCCATGACACTAGTAATCATTGTTTTAAAAACTACTTTCATCAAAATGGCCAAGAGTACTTTTTCTAAATGATTAATGCACAAAGTTGCATGAACAAGTAAAAGGGATAAGTATCTAACATAAGGGGTAATGTTTACCTACTTATCAAATAAATATTAAAACAGACAATGTTTGTAGAGCACCCAGATATCCCTTAGATTAAGTTAGTTATAAGAGAGGTATGTAGAACTGTGCATGAGTTCCTCAACCTGGTAAATTTCTTAGTAAACAGAAAAATGAACAAACTTTTTTTTTTTTTGCAGTTGTTTTTGTTAAAATGAGGCAATCTACTTCCGTAGTGATACTGCCTTGAAAACCCGAGGGGTCGCTATTAGTCAGGTCCCACTCGATGGCACATAACAACAACAACATGCACTTTCTTTAACTCTTTATTTTGTTACATCCAAAAAGCTTACAATGCTCATAATAACCCTATTAGTATTTCTTACTTTACTAATATTGACTTGGAGAACTCATCAGTGCTACAGGTCTTATTGTTGTTGCTGTTGTATGCCATCAAGTCAGACCCAACTCACAGCGACCCCGCCTTGGGTTTCTGAGGCAGTATCACTATAGAAGTAGATTGTACCATTGTCCTTCCCAGGATTGGCATTGTAGAACCAAACAAGGTGAATTCTTTGACAACATCAATCTTCTCTCCATT
>NW_006922201.1:545465-550919 GCF_000298275.1 Orycteropus afer afer
GTACCATTGGTTCTAGATCATATGCCACTTTCTGAAATGGATGAAGATCGACCAGTTCTTTTTGGTACAGTGACTCTGTGTATTCTTGCCATCTTTTCTTGATGTTTCCTGCATCATTCAATATTTTGCCCATAGAATCTCTCATTATTGCTCCTTGAGGCTTAAAGTTTTCAATAATTTTTTCAGCTTAAGAAATGCCGAGCATGTTCTTCCCTTTTGGTTTTCAAACTCCATGTCTTTGCACATTTCATTATAGTAATTGGTTTTGTCTCCTCGAACTGCTCTTTGAAATCTTCTGTTCAGCTCTTTTATCTTGTCATTTCTTCTATTTGCTTTAGCTACTCTCCTCTCAAGGGCAAGTTTCAGAGTCTCTTCTGTCAAACATTTTGGTCTTCTCTTCTTTTCTTGTCTTTTTAGTGATCTGTTGCTGTCTTCGTGAATAATATTTTTTATATCCCCCCACAATTCTTCTGGTTTTCAGTCATTGGTATTCAATGCATCAAATCTACTCTTCAGATGATCTCTAAATTCAGGAGGGATATATTCAAGATCATAATTTGGCTCTCTTGGACTTGTTTCAATTGTCTTTAACTTCAGGTTGAACCTGCATATGAGCAGTTTATGGTCTGTTCCACAATCAGCTCCTGGCCTGGTTTTGGCTGAAGATATTGAGCTTTTCTACCGTCTCTTGCCACAGATGTAGTCAATCCAATTCCTGTGTGTTCCATGTGGTGGAATCCAAGTGTAGAGCCACTGTTTGTGTTGTTGAAAAAGATGTTTGCAATGAACAAGTCATTGGTCTTGCGAAATTCTACCATGAGAGTTCCAGCATTATTTCAGTCACCAATGCCAAATTTCCCAACTACTGGTAATTCTTCTTTGTTTCCAACTTTTGCATTCCAGTCACCAGTGATAATTAACACATCCTGATTGCATGTTTGGTCAATTTCAGACTGCAGAAGTTGATAAAAATCTTCATTTTCCTCATCTTTGGCTTTGGTGGTTGGGGCATAAATTTGAATAATAGTCATATTAATGGGTCTTCCTTGTTGACGTATGGATATTATCCTATCACTGACAGCATTGTACTTCAGGACAGATCTTGAAACCTCCTTTGTAATGATGAATGCCACCCCATTCCTCTTCAAACTGTTATTCCTGGCATAGTAGATCACATGGTTGTCTGATTCAAAATCCCCAAAACCAGTCCATTTCAGCTACTAATACCGAGGATATCACTCTTTATGCGTTCCATTTCCTTTTTGACAACTTCCAATTTTCCTAGATTCATACTTTGTACATTCCATGTTCTGATGATTAATGGATGTCTGCAGCTGTTTCTCCTCAATTTGAGTGGTGCCACATCAGCAAATGGAGGTCTCGAAAGCTTTACCTTCTCCATAGGAGTGAGGCTGGGTTTTCTCAGATGATGTAGCTCTTTCCCAGTCCTATTTTAAGAGCCTTCAAACATAAGTGGACTATTCATAAAGTGTGTGGTAATGTATTAAACAGTGTTTCTTTGCTATCATAAGATTTTCCCTGCCCAATTCTTTGAGAAGTGGATGGCCTCTTCCTTCTTCCTAGTCTGTCTCAGTCTGTAAACTGGGCTGATACCTATGCACCATGTGCATCCCTCTGGGTTTGAAACACCAGTGGCTCAGCCTCAAAACTCACATCAACACATCACCACGGTAGGACAAACTGACAGACAGGTTTGTCTCCCTGTTGGAAACCTCCCGTCCCACCCTTACCTGTGTCCCTGCTGCTGACTCCTCCTCTGTCTGTGTTCCTGGCCTTTTAATCCCTTCTCTCCCACCCTGCTGCTTTGAGCTTGCCAGGGTTCCATCTCCTCACCTGGATCCCTGCGGCTGACTGCTCCTCTGTCCGGGTTCCTGGCTGTTAATCCCCTTTCTCCAGCTCTCCTGTCACCCTGTTTGGGCATGCCTGGTTCTCTCTTCTCACCTGGATCCCTGCGGCTGACTGCTCTTCTGTCCAGGTCTTAGGTAACTCTAATTAATTCATCTTCCCAGAGAATGACTAATGCACATTGAACTGTAAAAATGAAATAAAAAGATATTCCTGCCAATAAATGAAATTATGTCATTCCATGGGGTTCCTGTGACCACTTTATTCTTTTGTTTTCTTTGACTAACTAACAAATTATTAAAATCAAGTAATCTGCAAATAGTTCCCCAGTTATTACTACAGAAGCTAAATTTTCTTGGATTTTTAAATTGACCTTTCAGTCACAGCATCCTTCCAAATGAGTTTAAGGTTTGAGCCTACAATTACTTAACAGGCATAAAAATTGCACAAAAGACTAAATTGCACCCACAAGCAACTAAATGCTTAATTAGCCATTGGAATTTCATGCCAAAAGTACAAATTAGCCACTCAATTGCACCTGCAACTGGTCACCTGCAGGCTCAATTAGACACACAGATAGTTTTGTTTGGACAATACATTTCTGTCACAAAGTAGCTGAGTTACATTTTTCCACCAGGAAAAGGCAGTTGACCTTTTTGAACTTCTCAGAAGAACTTAGCTTTGGAATATTTTCTGATGCCCAGTTGCCTGTCTGCTCTCAGACAAACTTCTCTGAACATTTTTAAAATGTAGTATGTTATCTGTATGCTTTTTTTTTTTTTTTTCAATTTATTTGTTTAGTTGATGGACAACACAGAGTTGAAATAATCTGATTCTGCATCTCAGAGAATAGTTTCATGTAAGTATCCATGTTTGACAGAATTATGCATGTCATCTTTCAACACAAACTGATTAGTAATTACCAATGCTTGCTCAGCTAACATCAGGGTTACATAAGCTATCATAATACATTTTCATGGAGAATTTATATATTCTTGAGGCACAATTTTTATTTCAAGGAGAAGGTTAAAGGAAGACAGCTTCAATGAATCATATTCATATCTCTTTATTAGGTTTTAGTATGTTATCATTAAAGTCATGTGCACAACACATTTTTCTTGTTTCCGGGAATACACTATTTTTGTTTTAAATTCTTTTAAAAAATGATGACTCATGTCTCAAAATTTAACAAAATTGTGAACTAATTTTTTTGTGCTTTTCAAAAAATACATTTTAAAATACCAAGGTATCCAAGGCAAGAATCTGACAATATAACACCATTTTTTGTCTATGCAATTCAGTCAAGGAAATGGTTAAGAAAAATGATCAAAACTTGAAAATCATCAAAGAAATCACTTAATGTTTTGAATATGTAGGTGTGTCTGTTGGACCTATTATTTTCTACTGATTAGGGTATTTTACAATTGTAAAGGAAAATGCTAATTTAGAAAATAATAATGCAACTGATTCTTTGTTAGATAGCGATACAAATGATTAACAGGAGAAGTAATTCCACAATTTATAGTTTATTGTTTGGTAAGACATGCACTGGTTTCACTAAATTAGCCATTTTATTCAAATTTGTTTCTTTCAGTGATTATAAGTACACCCATCTATCTTTGTGAACCAGCTTCACCACCTTGATGATTCTTCATAAATGAGTGAATTGTCTCTGACACAAACTAAATAAACATAACATTTTACCATATTTTTAGCTTTATAGAAGAGTGGCAAAGATAATATAAAACATTCCATTTCCTGTTAATTCATTAACAGGAATTTTCTGTTATTGTCAATTTCCTCTTAATGTTCAATTTCCTGTTATTAAAATTTTACATTAGTATGGTATGTTTGCCATAACTAATGATCTTTTATTGATACATTATTATTAAACAATTTCATATTCTGTTCAAATTTTTTTCCTTAATGTCCTCATTCTGCTCCAGAGTCCAGTGCATGACACATATTATATTTAGTCACTATAACTTCTTATGCTTCTCCGCAATGTGTCATTTTCTCAGACATTCCTTATTTATGACGGCCTTGGTAGTTTTGAAGAGTGCAACTCATGTACTTGGTAGAATGCACCTTGATTGGTGTTTGTCTGATTCCTCCCTACTCTCGTGATTACATCAGAATTTTATGTTTTGGGGAGAAAGACAATTGAGGTATTGTGACATTCTCTTCACATCATATTAGGGACACATGCCATCAACAAAACTTATCATTGTTTATGTAAACCACAATCATCTGACTGAGGTAGTTTCCAGGGATCCTTACCTATACAATTATTTTGTGCACCCCCCGCACACACCAATTTTCTACTGTTACTCTTTAGAAGGATGTCATTATATACAACCCACACTTAAGGAGTAGGCAGTTATGCCCCATCTTTTTGTGGCCATAATAATTTTTTCTACCAAAATTATTTAGAATTCTTCTGCACTGGACATTTGTCTCTTTCCCCCATTTATTTATTCATTCATTTATTTAAATCAGTATGAACACATGAATATTTTGTTTATTCATTTATCTATTATTTATTTATTCCCTCCATAACCATGTCTATTTCTACAAACCAGAATGGTACCATCTAAACATTTTCTTTATATTAGAAACATTATATGAAAATTTGGAACAATGTAGTCCTCAAGTAAATCCCTGAACTTTAATTCACAAAACACAAGTTTATAACCTCAAGATCTCTGAACAATTTCTCATTCCCACCCTCCTTTTTAGGGTTATTCAATGTCAGACAGTAGATAAACAGTATAATACATTTTGCCAGTATTTGCTATTAGTGGTGGTAAATTGTATAACAGCCTAGCTAATTCTGTTATAGGACTCACATAGCTCAGAGACGCTTGAAGTCTCCAGTAAAAAGAACTCTAACCACTAGCTCTAAGTGCATGTAATGTACATCCTTTTACAGGCAAGAACCCTATTGCATTTATTTCTTTTCCTCAGGAAGAAACCTGATAATGTACATGCATATCTTCATCAATTATTATATAGCTCAATTATTTTGTAATGGATGGAGTGAGATGGCAAGTTCCATCTTAAGTGGACCTCTTCACGTTGTAGCCCTTCTGTTAGTGCCAGACGTGTTTTAGGAAAGCTGCTGGTTGTTACCAGCTAAATACCCGGGATTTTGTCTTTTATGGAAGATTGTTAATTGGGTCAATCATTACCCAATAAAAGGAAAAAGAGATCCAATGCTTGCTTTCCTGAATTTCAACATTTCAAAAATCTTTCAAGTTCCTTTTGACAGTATGAAAAAAAAAAAACAAACAAACAAACTTCTTTTTCTGTTTTTAAATAACTTCTACAATTTTTGAAGTCTCACAGTTTACATAGAATATATAATATCCTACTTACAGTTTCTTAGACATGTATAAATTACTAGGGTCAAGAATAAAGATGTCTTCTTGCAAATAGTTTGAAAATCTGGGAATAATGGTGTACACCAGTGAAAGGTGTTGCTAATATTGATTAGGAGGTAAGCATTTTCAGGGTTTTGACTCTTACTATCTTTCTTGATCTGCTTTTTCATTGTTCCCAGCTGCTTTTTTTTTCTTTGAATAAATA
>NW_006922201.1:551019-563122 GCF_000298275.1 Orycteropus afer afer
TTGTTTCTTACTGGTTTTTCCAGTAAATTTAACTGAGCTTGCCAGGAACAACTACTATATCCAAATGTATCTGGCCTATTTAAAGTCATTTAATATTATATTTCTGACACTCATACCTTATATGATTCCAACTGAAAAGTAAAAAAAAAAAAAAAAAAAAGAAAGAAAGACTCCTAATAGGATTACAATAGCTAAAATAGGATTGTATACTGGAAATGTTGTTATTTTATCTAGCCAGCAGAGAGCAGTGCAAAGCTAGCATTATGCAAATAAATTGTGCACATTAGGGTGCATTAAGGCAACCAGGATACAAATCCAAGGAATGTCTACGGTCTGTTTCTTTTCTGCTTAGTAACTCCTTTCCCATTCTCCCCTCTTCCTATTTAAACCATAGTGGATCAGGAAGGAATTAAAGCAACACTACAGGAATGCAACTCTCCTATTTTTCTCAGAATATTGTCACCAGTGTAGACAGTATTTAACCCAAGGAACAAATCAACACAACCTGTATTTATATTAACAAAATCCTGGAGAAAACATGTTGTCTTTCTCAATCCTATTCAGAGATGTTAATTCCTACTCTCAAGCTGGTGGAATTTCTGTCTAATCAGCTGGAAAGCAGCCAAACTAAATCAACCAGATGAACATTTCTGGAACTAATATCACATTTTCTGGGAGCTCCAAATTTTTTTTAAGACCATTTATATTCTAACCTATATTCTAACATATTCTAACCTAACTATTGGAGCTTTTAGTCTGAGAACATCTATTCAATGAAGTATGGCCTCATGAAAGTTGAAAACTGAAAATCCTGATGCTACTTCTCTGAGAGTTTAATTTCTTCTTTGAAGCACTAACTCCTGCTTTTGAGGATTAGAAGAAATGAGATACTTCAGAATTCATTTAAATTCTTTATTTTTAACCACTGAAACATCAGAACATAAATGGATATTGTTGTTTGATAGAAATGAAGTTGGTATGTCTGACTTAAAAGTAGTGTTTTGTACCTCTGAAGTTTCCTATAGGACAGGAGTTGAAGTCCTTACTGTAAGGTCATGGCAAGGAGAAGAGGACGCACAAAAGTGGGGTTAAAGATAAGTTTTTATTCTGTGCTCCCAGGCTAGGTTTAGGGGTCCCTGAGAGGGGTCCAGGGGAGGTTCACGGGTCCTTGACAGGGGCCAGAGAGGTTGTGCCACCTAGGTGAAAGAAATGGATTTTATAATGATATTTTTCCCGTTCCTTTGCACACCAGTTTGAGGACAGGGGATGTGTTGCAGGAACCAATGAGGACAAAACACCTTATTAACATTGTTATCTGCCGTCAAGTCTTAGCGACCCCTCCTTGGGTTTCCAAGACAGTATCACTAGGGAAGTAGGATTGCCCAACCTTCCTTCCGAGGAGTAGCTGGTGGGTTTGAACCGCCAGCCTTCTGGTTAGCAGTCAAGTGCTTTAGTCACTATGCTACCAGAGCTCCCCCTTATTAACATAGTGGGCAGGAAATAGTTGAAGGTCTTCCTAAACCAAGGTCATGTGCTGGGGTTTGGTATAGGGTGTGGTCAGCCGCTCCCTTGCTTGACCAGTCCTTTTAATTCTTTCCAGCTTAATCCTTTACCCACCTGGCCTGCCCTGTTCCCTCCTGACACTTACAATATGGTCATTTTGGGATATTTTTTCTTCTTTCGTTTTATTTTATCTTAATTTTTGTGTTAATTTGAATTTGCTATGGTTAAGTATTTAAAAACTTACATTATGTAATAAAATGCTATGTCTGGCAATCCCAGCCTGTAAATAGATATATTTCAGAATTAGGAAGGCATAAGAAAAAAAAGCATGTGTGTAAGGTGTCTTTATGGACATTAATTCAAACATGAATGACTACATCTATTTTAAAACCTATTCTATTTTTATCTGAGGTTGTACATTATTGATTGGTGCCCTTGAGTCCATTCTGCCTCATGGTGAGCTCCTACGTAGTGTAGAACAGTTCCATAGGGTTTTCAACTCTGTGGTCTTCCCTGTGGGTCAAATCAAGCCTTTCTGCTAGTGGAGCACTTAACTATTTGCACTACACAGAGACTCCCTGAAAGAACATAGAAAATCAAATTTTGAGAACAAATCTAGCAAACATGCTTCAGGTAAAGTAGAGGAAGTGGTCGATTATCACATCAAAAGGACCTCTTCTAGGAGTTTCAGTATGTTTCCTTACAATTCTAATTTGTATTCTTTTGAGGAATCAGAAAATTAGCTTACTTCTCTAAGACAACACTGTGTAATAGAAAGAGCATGAACTTTGGACACTGACAATGATATATTCCTGGGTCTATCATTTCCTTAATCCTGTTTTTTTTTTTTTTTTTTTTGGCTGAGACTTAATTTTCTCTCGATACATAAATGAAAATATTAACACTTTCCCCATAGGATTGCTATGAGAATTAAATGACATAACATTAATGAGGCATATGAACCATGATAAAACTCACTGCTGTTGAGTCTTATCTGACTCATAGCGACCCCTCCTTAGGTTTCCAAGTAAGCATCACTATGGAAGTAGATTGGCCAACATTCCTGCTGAGGAGTGGCTGGTGGGTTTGAACCACCAGCCTTATGATTAGAAGGCAAATGCCTTAGGCACTACTACATAGAGCCTCAAGAATGTTTATTCCATTCCCCATCTCTTAAATTTATAAATTAATGACTAAACCTTAAATATTATTTTCCTTTCTGAAGGATATTCAGTCTATTACTTTGACCTCAAATTTTGGCCTTTCCACAGCATTTTCCCTATGGATTATCTAGTGATCAGAGGATGATGATATAACTCTATCAGACTTAATCCTACAAATTCCTGCTATTTATCTGCTATTTCAATCATTTTTTCTCAGCTCTGGCTATAAACAAGGATTAGACAAAATTTTCTTCCTAAGCTCCAGACTGTGGCAGACTGCTACTTTGGGTCCCAATGAACCATACCTTAGTATTTATACATCTATTGAATGGCTTCATATGAGAAAAATTTAGACAATGCAATACTAGCAAGTAAGATGTATATGGAGACTTGATAAGCACTTGCACAATGGCGATGGTTGTCTTGGAGAACTCATCTTTGGAATATATGCTAAAATGAGGAAGACAAAGCGGCAATTTGGAAAGAACTGCCTGAAGATTACCATGGTGGATAGCTGAACTCCTGGGCAGTGGCTAGCATCAATTCTCAGCCACTTGAGAAAGAAAGAGCCTATTGGACTCTCTAGCTACTTCAGTTGCCTAGTCAGCATCTCTTGAAGCAGAGAAACCACTCAGCCAACACATAGAATTATAAGAAATAATTAATTTTCTGTCCTGTGTGTATGTGTGTGTGTGTTTTATGATGTAATCTACAACAACAGAATATTAAACACCACACGCTATATCAAGAAATATTGGATATTTCTAAGTATGACTTTCAAACCTATGGTTCAGTAGAACTCAGGGGAAAACAAAAAGCCAAATGAGTAGTATTTATGGGAAAAGAGGAAAGAGGGAGCAACAAATAATTAATATGCAGTAAATGGAAAAAAAATGCATCACAAGGGAGGAACAATTATTTTCTCAGGGAAGGGGAAAAATATAAGATAATGTTATAAATGTGAATGTATATTTTACAACTATAAAGATCTGTGGTTTCACTTTAATTTTTTTTTTTTAGCTTCAACAATTATTTGATATACAAAAATTTCCCAAATTAGGAGCAATACCTGTTCCTAACTTTGTTTTTTTAGGAATCTAAATTGTGACTAAGTTGGAACAGATACGTGGAATTCTTTTTACTTTTTTTTTTAAATAACTTTTTATTGTCATTTGGGTGAAAGTTTACAAAGTAAGTTGGTTTCCCATTCAACAATTCATACACATTTTGTTTGTGACGCTGATTACAATATTCACAATGTAATAGCAGTTTTCCCACTTCTTCCCTGTGTTTACTATTTCTGTTTGACCTTCTATCCTGCCTCTGAGCTTTATTCCTGGGCAAATGCTGCCCTTTTGATCTCTTTTGTTTGAATGTTCTAAGGAGTCCTTATCTCCCTGTTGTTATTTTTCATATTATATGTATTTCTATTGTTTGGCTGAAAGGTGAGCCACAAGGGCGAGTTTGGTTCTTGGCTTAAGGGGGGGGTGGGGGTCTAAGGCCATAGTCTCAGGGATTCCAGTAGTCTTTATCAGACTAGTAAACATTTTATGATTTTATGTTTTGTTCCATATTTTTCTCCCACTCTATCCACTACCTCTTATTGTGATAATTTTCATCAGCAATAACTGGGAACCATCTAGTTCCTCTGGGCTCATGGTTGTGGAGTCTGGGGTTCACGTGGTCCATTAGTCCAAAGGACTTTGGACTAATTTCCTTGAATCTTTGGTTTTCTTTCCTTTTCTTTATTCCTGATAAGGAAAAACAAACATTTGCACCTTAGATGGTCACTCCTAAGCTTTTAATTCCCCATCACTACTCACCAAAATATGTTGTAGAACATTGACTTTGTATACTATGTTATGCCAATTGATCTTTATGTCCACTGAGATTATGGTCCTGAACACCCAGGATCAGTGACACATTTACTCAAGGTGTTTGGTTATGATTAAGAAGTTTTTTATAACTTTGTCCCTGGTGTTCTCTACTATATTTATCGATATATTTGCAGCACATATAGATACATATGTAGAAATATCCTTTGTCAAATATGTACATATTCATGGGTGTTGTCCCATTTGCCTTCACTCACCTGTTCAGTTTACCAGTTTATCTGTGTATCCACTTGTACAGTATCGTTATTATTGCAATTACATGACTGTGTGCCTTTAATACTTATGCTCCTCTCAATATTTACCTTTGCCTTGATCATTTTGTGTTGAACTTCTTCATATTACATATTATCTTTCCCCTCACCCAAGTTAATACATGGGTACCGCCTAGTTAGTGGTTTCTGCTCCCTACCCTTTCCACTCCTAGTAACCTTGACAGAATTTTTCTTTCTTTTTGGAAAACTTTTCTTGATTTCTTACAGTAGTGGTCTCATACAATGGTTGCACTTTGGTGACTGACTGATTTCATAATGTTTTCCAGATACATCCATGGTATGAAGTGTTTCACAAATCCATTGTAATTCTTTAACATCGAATAGTAATCCATTGTATGTACATAGCATACTTTGTGCTCTGGTGATGTAGTCCCTAAGACATATCACTGCTAGCCAGAAGGCTGGCAGTTCAAATCCATGAGCCACTCATTGGAAGGAAGATTGAGCAATCTACTTCTGTAGAGATAAACAAACAAACAAAAAAAAAACTAAACTCACTGCCATTGAATTGGATCCGACTCATAGTGATCTCTCCTTGGGTTTCTGAGGCTGTATCACTACAGAAGTAGATTGCCCAACCTTCCTTCTGGGGAGTGGCTGGTGGGTTTGAACTGCCAGCCTTTTGGATAGCAGTCAAATGCCTTAGGCACTACACTGCCAGAGAGCTCCCTCTGTAGAAATACTGACTTGGAAACCCAAGGAGAGGTCACTATGAGTTGGAAATGACTCAACAGCAGTGAGGGTTTTTTTTTTTTGAAGTTTACCATACATTCTTTATCCATTCATCCATTGATGGGCATTTCGGTTGTTTTCAATTTTTGCTCTTGTGAACAATGCTGCAATGAACATGGTGTATATATGCTTCTCATGTCATGGCTCTTATTTCTTTAGATATATCCCTAGCACGGTGTTTGCTGGAACATATGGTATTTTTATTTCCAATCTTTTGAGGAAGTGGCATGTAGTTTTCAACAGAGGTTGCACCAAGTTACAGTCCTACAAAGCAGTGTATGAGGGTCTCTCCACAACATTTTTTTTTTTTTTAATTTGCTATTAATGGTGAGGTGAGATGGTAGCTAATTATTCTTTTGATTTACATCTCTCTAATGGCTAATGCCACCACTTGGCTGTCAGTTTGTCATACTATGGTGACTTCTGTTGCTGTGATGCTGGAAGATATGTCACCAGTATTTCAAATACTCACAACGTCATCTGCAGCACACAAGTTTCAGCAGAGCTGCCAGACTAAGACAGAATAGCAAGAAGGATGTGGCATTCTACTTCTGAAAGTGTTGTTGTTGTTGTTGTTATGTGCCGTTGAGTCGGCCCCGACTCATAGTGACCCCTCCTTGGGTTTCCGAGGCAGTATCACTACGGAAGTAGGATTGCCCAACCTTCCTTCCGAGGAGTGGCTGGTGGGTTTGAACCACCAGCCGTCTGGTTAGTAGGCAAGTGTCTTAGCCACTATGCTACCAGAGCTCCCTCTGAAAGGGTTAACCATTGAAAATCTTATGAATAGCAGGGAAATATTACCAGATATAATCCTAGAAGATAATCAACTCAGATTGGAAGGCACTCAAAATATGGCTGGGGAAAACCTGCCTCCTCAGAGTAGAGTGAACCTTAATGATATGGATGAAGTAAAGACTTCAGGATCTTCATTTGCTGATGTAGCATGACTCAAAATGAGAAGAAACAGCTGCAAAGATCCTTTAATATTAGATTACAGAATGTATGAAATATGCATCTAGGAAATTTGGAAGTCATCAAAAATGAAATGGATTGCATAAAGATGGAAATCTCAGGCAATAGTGACCTGAAATGGACTGGTATTGGACAGGGACATTTGAATCAGACAGTCATGTGGGCTATGATACTGGGAATGAAATATTGAAGAAGAATGGAGTCATAATCATCATCAAAGAGAACATTTTGAAGTCTGTTCTGAAGTATGATGCTGTCAGTGACAGGAAGGAAGACCAGTTAATACAACTATTACTTAAATTTGTGTACCAACCACTAAAGGGAAAAATGAAGAAATTGAAGACTTTTACTAGCTTCTGCAGTATAAAATTGATCAAATATGCAATAAAGATAACTTGATAAATACTGGAGATTGGAATGTGAAAGTTGAAAACAAAGAAGAAGCATTGGAAGCTGGAAAATATGGCCTTGGTAACAGAAACAATGCTGTAGGTCACATAATAGAATTTTACAACCCCAGTGACTTACTCATTGTTAGTACCTTTTTTCAGCAACATAAATGGTGACTATATACATGGCCTTCAGCAGATGGAATACACAGGAATCAAATAAACTACATCTAACAACAACAAGTGTGAATGTATAATTGAGAAGCTCTGTATCACCCATCAGTCAGAAAAAGGCCAGGGGCTGAGTGTGGAACAGACCTTCAATTGCTCATATGAAATCATATGTAAGTTTACGTTGAAACTGAAGAAAATTAAAAGCAACAAATGAGATCTAAAATATGACCTTGAGTTTATCATACCTGAATTTAGAGACCATTTGAAATATAGATTTGATGCACTGAACACCAGTGATTGAAGACCAGATGTGTTATGTGAAGACATCAAGTACATCACACATGAAGAAAGAAAAAGGTTATGAAAAAGACAGGAAAGAAATAAAAGACAAAAATGGATATCAGAAGGGACTCTGAAACTTGCTTTTGAATGGAGAAATGATGAAATAAAACAGCTGCACAGATTTCAAAGGACAGCTTGAGAAGACAAAGTAAATGAATTATAATGAATTACTCAAACATTTGTAGTTAAAACATCAAAAGGTAAGAATACAAATGGCATTCCTCAAACTGAAAGAACTGAAGAAAAATTTCAAGCCTTGAATTTTAACACTGAAAGATTCTATGGGAAAACATTGAACAATGCAGAAAACATCAAAAAAAGATGGAAGGAATGCACTGAGTCACAGTATCAAAAACAATTGGTCAGTTTTCAATCCTTTCAGGAGGTGCATATAGTCCAGAACCAATGATATTGTAGGAAGAAGTCCAAGCTGCACTGAAGATATTGGAAAAAACAAGTGTACAGGATCTGATGGAATACCAATTTAGATGTTTCAAAAAAACAGATGAAGTTCTGGAAAGGCTTGTCTATGCCAATAAATTTGGAAGACAGCTAATGTGCCAACCAACTGGAAGAGATTCATATTTGTGCCCATTCCAAAGAAAGATGATCCAACAGAATGTGGAGATTATCAAACAATATCATAAAAAGTATCATTAGTATCACAAAGAAGTAAATTTTTTCTGAAGATAATTTAAAAATGATTGCAGCAGTACATTGCCAGGAAACCACCAGAAATTCAATCTGGATTCAGAAGGAGACGTGGAATGAAGGATATCATTACTGATATCTGATGGATCTTGGCTTAAAGCAAAGAATGCCAGAAGGATGTTTACCTGTATTTTATTGACTTTGCAAAGGCATTCAACTTTGGGAATCCTAAAAAAAAAAAGAAAAAAATGATGGATAACATTGAAAAGAATAGGAATTCAAGAACACTTAATTATGCTCTTGAGGAAACTGTACACAGACCAGTCATTCAAACAGACTAAGGGGACATTGCTTGATTTTAAATCAGGAAAGGTGAGTGTCAGGTGTGTATTTTTCACCACATTATTCAATCTGTTTTGTGAGCAAATAATCAGGGAAGCTGGACTATATGAAGAAGAACACAGAATCAGGATTGGAGGAAGACTCATTAACAACTTTTGGTATGTAGATGACCTAACTGTGCTTGCGTAAAGGGAAGAAGAATTGAAGCACTTGATGAAAGTCGAAGACTACAGCCATCATTATGGATTACACCTTTACATAAAGAGAAAAGAAATCCTCACAAATGGACCAATAAGCAACCTCTTGATAGTTGGAAAAAAGATTGCAGTTGTTAAGGACTTCATTTTATGTGGATTTACAATCAATGTCCATGGAATAGCAGTCAAAAAAGCAAATACGTTATTGGACTAGGTAAATCTGCCGCAAAAGATTTCTTTAAACTGTTAAGGAGCAAAGATGTCATGACACAAGCTATGGTATTTATAAGCCACATATATATGTGAAAGCTGGACAACAAATAAGGAAGATTGCAGTAGAATTGACATATTTGAATTATGTTTGTGGTAGTTAAAGTCATATGTCAACTTTGCTGGGCCTGGTTGAGTGGCTGGGTAGCTGGATGCATTTATTCCCAATGAAAAGACTGGTAATTAACTCCATGGTGGAATCTTCTGGAGCAGCTGAGTAGTTGTTTTACAGATGTGGGCTGCTTCCAGTATATAAGAAGCAACTTTGAGAAAGGTCTCCAGTTGATGGCATGCTTGAACCCTGCATGGAGCCAAGTTGTTCAGCAGCCTGCCCTGTTGCCCTGCCTAACTTGGGACTTTTAATGGACTTGAATTAATGGCTTACTGTGTGGTTTGGTAATAGTGAGACTGCATCTTTTCACTTGTCAATCTTGGGTTTGTCAGCCTTACCAGCTTACAGCTGCCTGAGTGAAGAGCTGCTTCTAGCTTCAGTGGGCTGGGAGCAGGAAGCAGAGCTGAAGCCCAAGGTTAAGAGGCTTTCACTCAGCCAGCCCCTAGAGCCTGGCACCTGGAACTTGGACTTCTAACCTCCAAGAGTGTAAGAGAATAAATTCCAGTTTGTTAAAGCCACCCCACTTGTGGTACTTCTGTTAGAACGGCACTAGGTAACCAAAAGAGTGTTGGTGAAGAAAGTGAATATAACATGAACTTCCAGAAGAACAAACAAATCTGTCTTGGAAGAAGTATAGCCTAATGCTCCTAATAAGCAAATATAATATGACTTTTTCTCTCCTACTGTGGTCATGTTATCAGGAGGGGACAATTCCATACAGAAGGATAGCATGCTTAGTGAAGTACAGAGTTGGTGAGAAGAGGAAAACTCTCAATGAAATCAATAGGTAAAGCAGCTGCCACAGTGGATTCAAGCATAGCATCAATTGTGAGGATAGTGCAAGACTAGGCAGTTTTTCATTCTGTTGTTCAGATGGTCATTGTGAGTTACAACTGACTTGAGGGCACCTAATAACAATAAGTAATGATCACAACAATTTCACGTGTCTGTTGGTTGCTTGAATGCATTCTTTAGTGTCTGTTCATTTACTTTGTCCATTTTTTAATTAGATTGTTTGAATTTTTGCTGTTGAGATATTGAAATTTTCTATGAATTTCAGAGATAATCCCTTTCTGATATGTCATTGTTAAAAATTGTTCCCAGTCTGTAGGTTCTCTTTTCTCCCTTTTATTGAAGTGTTTTGATGTGAATAAATGTTTAATTTTTAGGAGGTACCTGTTATCTAGTTTATCTTCTGGTGTTTGTACATTTTAAGTTATGCTTGATAATGTATTTATGCCATGTATTAATGCCCCTAAATTTACCACTATTTTTTCTTTGATGATCCTTATAATTTTATGTTTTATGTTTAGGTATTTGATCCATAGTGAGTTTTTTTTTTTTTTTTTTTTTTTTAATATATGGCAAGATATATGGATCCTGTTTCATTGTTCTGTAAATGGATACCCTGTTTTGCCAGCACCATTTGTAAAAGAGATTATTTCTTTCCCATTTAATGGGTTTCAGCAGTTTGTCAAAGATCAACTGTCCACAGGTGAATATATTTACTCCTAGATTCTCAATTCTTTTCCATTTCTCTGTGTCTGTCATTGTATCAATAGCAGGCTGTTTTGACTATCATGGCTGTATAGCAAGTTTTGAGATCAGAACATAGAGGACCTCCTTCTTTATTTTCCTTCTTTTGTAGTGCTTTGCTTATCTGGGGTCTCTTTCCTTTTAAAAAATAATTAGTGAATATTTTCTCCATCTCTCTAAGGAATGACAATGAAATTTATATCACTATTGCATTATAGCTGCAGAGCAGTTTTTCGACTTTTGACATTTTCACAATATTAAATCTTCCTATGTATGAGTACGGCACATTCTTCCATTTGTGTAAGTCTTTTTTGTTTTCTTGTAATAGTTTTTAAGTTTTCTTTGTAGAGGTCATTTGTATCTCTGTCTAGAGTTATTCCTAAGTACTTCATTTTTTGGGTGGTGTAGTACCTAAGGAATTTGACTGTTAACCAGAAGGCTGGTGGTTCAAACTTACCAGCCACTTATTGGAAGGAAGACTGGACAATCTACATCCATAGAAATACTACCTGGGAAACCCAAGGAGGGGTCGCTATGAATTGGAACCAACTCAACAGCAGTGACTTTGGTTTGGTTTGGTGCTGGAAATGGTATTGTTTTCCTGATTTCTTTTCCAGAATTTTCTTTATTAACATAGAGGAATATAATTTATTTTTATATGTTGATGTTATACCATGACATTCTGCTATTGTTCTATTAGTTCCAGTAGTTTTATGGTTGAATCTCTGGTATTTTCTATGTATAGGATCATATCACCTAGAAATAGAGATAGTTTTCATTCTTCTTTGTAAATTGGCAATCCTTTTACTTCAATTTTTTGCCTTACTGGTATGGTTAATCCAAATCATGATTGAATATTGTTAGGTGGCATTGAAATTGTTTTGACTCATACCCGCTGCTGTTGAATCAGGTCTGACTCATAGCAACCCCTCCTTGGGTTTCCAAGGCAATATCACTACAGAAGTAGATTGCCCAACCTTCCTTCCAGGGAGTGACTGGTGAGTTTGAACCTCCAGCCTTTTGGTTAGCAGTCAGATGCCTTAGGCACTAAGCCACTAGAGCTCCCTTTGACTCATAGTGACCTTTTAACTATGGAAGGAAACACTGCCTGGTACTGCACCACTCTCACAATCATTGGTATACTTGAGCCCATTGTTGTTGCCACTTTGTCAATCCATCTACCTATTGAACAAGAATGGTGATAAAGAGCATCCTTGTCTGGTTTCCATTAGAAAGAAACAATTTTTTTTTTTAATTTATCTCCTTTAAGAAGAAGGTTGTTTGTTGGTTTTATATATAGTCCTTTAATTTTGTTGAGGAATTTCCATTCTGTTATTTTACTATTTTTTTTAAACCAAAAATGAGTGTTGGATACTTTCAAATGCTTTTTCTGCATCAATAGATATGATCATGTGATTATTTCCCTTTGTGTGGTGGTGTGGTGGATTATGTTGTTAGTTTTTCTAATGTTGAACCATCTTTGAAAAACTTGTTTCTTGTATGAATCTCATTTGGTGATAATGTATTATTATTATTACTTTTTTTTTTTTTTT
>NW_006922201.1:563349-568056 GCF_000298275.1 Orycteropus afer afer
TTGCCTGGTTTTGGTATCAAGGTATACTTGCTTCATAAAATGAGTTTAGAAGTATTCCAACATTTCTATATTCTGGAATAATTAGAGTAAAACTGGTTCCCTAGTCAACATCAATCGAAGCAGCAGTCAAGACATCAGATAACTTATTGCATTGGGCAAATCTACTGCAAAAGACCTCTTTAAAATGCTGAAGAGCAAAGAAATCTCCTTGAAGATTGCAGTGAGCCTAACTCAAGCCATAGTATTTTCAATCACTTCATATGCGTGTGAGAGCTGGAAAATGCATAAGGAAGACCAAAGAACAGTTGATGCTTCTGAGTTGTGGTGTTTGCTGGAGAATACTGAAAGCAGCATGGACTGCCAAAAGAATGAACACATCTGTCCTGGAGGAAGTGCAGTCAGAATGCTCTTTGGAAGAGAGAATGGCCAGATTTGTTGGACCTACTTTGGTCATGTTGTCAGAAAGGACCATTCCCTAAAGGAGGATATCATGCTTGATAAAGGTGAAGGTCAACAAAAAAGGGAAGGCCCTCAATGAGATGGACTGAAACAGTGCCTGAAATGATAGGCTCAGGTATATATATAGCAAGGATTGTGAGGCTGGCACAGGACTGTTGTTCATAGGGTCTGTTGTACATAGGGTATATTCTGTTGTACATAGGGTTTCTATGAGTCAGAGTCAACTCGATGACACCTAACAGCAATAACAAATTCTGTTATTATCTTTTTTATTTCAGTTGATAATATTGTGTAGATCTTTACTTGATTTCTTATTTCTGTTATATGTATCTTCTCTTTCTTTTCCTTTATTAAATTTGCTACTGATGTGTCCATTTTATTAGTCATTTCAAAGAACAAACAATTAGCCTTGTTGATTCTTTCTATTGCTTTTCTGTTTCATTTATTTCTGCTCAAATCTTTATTATTTCCTTTCTTTTCTGGTGACAGTCAGCTGTTTTTGTTGTTCTTCTTTTGCTAAATTTTGGAGACATTAGGTTAAGGTGGTAATTTTTGTTTTAATATTTTTTTTGATTTGTGCATATATTGCTATTAATTGTCCTCTAAGCACTGTTTTGTTTGTGTGTGTTTGTGTCACAAAGATTTTGGTATTTTGTGTTTTCATTCTTGTTTGATTCAAGGAATTCATCTATTACTCAGTAGCTTTTAAGCAGGGTCTTATTCAGTTTACATTTTTTTTTGTTTTAGTTTTTTCCCCTCTCTATTTCTGTTGTTGATTTCTAATTTTATAGCATTGTTCTTTGAAAAGATTTTTTTTTAGTGTTTTGATGTTTCCAAATTTATTAAGGCTTGCTTTGAGCCTCATACATGGTGTATTCTGGGAAATGTTCCATGTGTGGTAGGAAAAAAAGGGGGGGGAGGAATTGTACTATAGAGTACAATATTTTACTGGGTAGAGTGTTTTGTATATGTCTATGAGGCCACTCCTCAGAAGGAAGTTTGGACAATCCTACTTCCGTAGTGATACTGCCTCGGAAACCCAAGGTGGGGTCGCTATGAGTCAGGTTTGACTCGATGGTACATAACAACAACAACATGAGGCCTAGTTGGTTGATCGTGTTCTTTAGATCTCCTGAATCTTTGTTGAATTTCTTTCTAGTTGTTCTTTCATGGAAAATAGTGTATCAAATTTTGCTACTATTATTCTACAGTTCTCTATTTGTTTTTTCAACTTGTTAAAATTTTCTTTATGTATCTTAGGACTTTTTTATTTGGTGCATAAATATTTATTATGGTTATGTTCTCTTGTTAGATTGACACATCAATCAATATATTATGTCCCTCTTTGCCTCTTTTGCTGATTTTTGTTTTAAAGTCTATTCTATCAGAAATTATTGTTGCCACTTCTACTCCTTTATGATTGACATTTGCTTGATATATTTTTCCATTGTTTGATTTTTAGCTTATTTTTTTCTTGGTTTCTATGGTAGATAGTATATTGATGTATCACATTTCTTTATCCATTCTCCTACTCTCTGTCTCTTGACTGGTCCATTATATCCATTTACATCCAGTCTGATTATCAATAGCTATGACTCTATGGCTGTTATTTTTGCAGTTTTTATTGTTTTGTTTCATTTTTTGTTTCAATGCTGATGGTTTCTTTGTTCCATACACTTGTGTGTGCTAAGTTCATTTTGGTTACGAGTGTTCTTGGCATTTCTGTTATTGATGTTGTGTTAGAGTTTACTGAGTCTTTATGATTTTCTTCTTTTTTGTTTTAATGAGAAGGCTTGCTAATTTTTTTTGAGATTATGCTTTATTTAATTATCTTCCCAAGTTTAAAGCAGTCATTCTATCTTGATATTTTCTTGACTTCCTCTCCATTTGCAACTTGTATAACTTCACCATCTATTTCATCTTTTTGTTTGTAGTTGTCATTTTTTACAAATTGGGTCTATATTTCCCTATTTTCACCACTATAGGTTTATTTTATTTTGATACTCCTAGGCCTGGGTTGATTTCCAGGTGATGATGTCATGTATCTTAAAATCAGGTTGTTTTGTGGCATTATTGGTTCTCTGTTCATATGATTTCCTTTAACATCTCTTGTAAGATTGGATTGGATTGAACAAATTCCTTTAATTTCTATGTACCCAGAAATGTTCTAATTTCACATCATATATGAGGGAAAATTTTGCTGGATACCTAATTCTTAGTTCTCAATTTTTTCTTTCTGGATTTTATATACATCATGCCATTGTCTTCTCACCTGTATGGTTTTTGCTGAGAGGTAAGTGTTTAGTCTTACTGGTTCTCCTTTGTAGGTTATTTATTTTACTATTTCTTTTAATAAGCTTCTTTCAGAATTCTTTCTTTGTCTTTCAGTTTGGAAAGTTGATTGTGATAATATTGTTGGATTATCTTTGATGTATCCTATTTGGGGTTTGTTGAGATTATTGAATGCATATCTTCTCATCTTTCATGATATTAGTGTAGTTTTCTTCAAATAATCTTTGACAATTTTCTTGATGATCTTTTATCTCTTCCTGATCTGGAAGTCTGAGCACATGAAAGTTATTCTTCTTGACGGTGTCCCACATGAATGTTTGCCTTTCTTATTGCTGTTGTTCTTTCTTCTCCTTGTTCCTCTAACAGATTTGTCATCAATTTCACTAACTCATTCTTCTATTCATTCAGTTCTACTCCTTTTCCCTTTCAATTTGTTTTCTATTTCTGAAATTTTTGTATTAACCATCTAGATTTCTATTTGCTGTTTTTATGTGGTTTCTAATTTTATATTTGTTCTGTAAAATTTTACTTATTTATTTTACTTTCTCTAGAGTTTTTGTATATTTTCTTTCATTTTTCTCTGGTTTCCTGGATTTTTCTTCCAACATCTTAATAGTACCTACATATAATTCTTTTCCATTCATTATCAGATAATTCCAATAGCATGTCTTCCTGCAGAATGTTTTCTAGACTTTTATTTTGGTATTTTTAAATATTGTCTTTTTTTTATGTGTGTAATTTAAAATTGTCTGTAGATTCCAAATTATTTTGTTTTTTTTTTGTTTATGTCAATTTTATGTTGGTTTGTTTCAACCTGTTTTATTGCTACAGTTTGGTTTTAATATAACCAGGCAATTAAGCAGGTGTACCAGTCTAGTCACTAGTTTGGTATCACTGGGTTGCTCACCACATGTCTTCAGGTGGATTTGGTAGAAGGTAGTAGTTTGAACATGAGTCTGTGATGGCTGGTTGTCTGTAGTAGCTGATGGCAGACTTTGCAAGAGTTAGCTGCCATCTGTTGGTGATTCAGTAGTGCTGGAGAAGGTGGTTGCACTCATCCAATGGGTGGGTGAAAACATTTTTGGTATTGCTGGGTAGGTTTACTGACTTCTTCCAGGAAATAAAAAAAGAAAGGGAAAGAAAAAAAATGGGTAGGGGGAGAGAAAGAAAAGGAAAAAGAAAAAGAAGAAGGGGAGAGAGAATACCTAAAAATAAATAATAAAAAAAGAAGAGAAAAAAATTAAAAAGGGGGTACAGTACTGCTGTAAGCACTGTCAGACATGGCTCTGGCAGCAATTGCAGCACTCATTACCTGCAATGTGCCCTGCTGAACAGAGAAAAGCAGGGATGGGTGCTATTTAATGTAAAGTGTTTGGGGGTGAGGTACTGCCACTTAAGGGTTAATAAAAAAAGGGGTGGGGTAAAGGAAGAAAGAAATAGAAAAAAAGAAAATAACTAGAGAAGGGAAGAGAGAAGGCCTAAGATGGCAGAAAAAGAGAAAAATAACAACAAAATGAAAAATGCCATTGTAAGCACTAGTTGCCAAAACTGCTGCAAGAAGAATGGAGAACTCCCTCTGCAAGAATGTGAATCACCATTTCTGGGCAGATGAAAGCCAGCACTACTGACAGTGGAGTCAACATGGGGTGAATATCTGCTCTGAAGGATGAAGAAAACAACAAACAAACAAACAAACAAATAGATGTGAAGAGGAACAAAAAGAAAAAAAATGAGGAAAACAGGGAAGAAATAAGAAGAAAAAAGAGAAAAACAAAAAAAAGCAGTACAGCACTGCCAAAAGCACTTACCACCAAGCATTCCTGTGGCAGGAATGCAGCACTCACTCCACATAAATGTGTGTGGTATAGTAAATTACTTTGTGTGGCTTTTCTACCCATAAGTCTTTGTAAACTCCAAGGTGGGATTTGCTATGAGCAACTGAGGAGCTCCTGATTG
>NW_006922201.1:568561-586465 GCF_000298275.1 Orycteropus afer afer
TAGAGGAGGTCAGAACATGTGGCCTCCTTGCCGTTTTTGCAATGTGCATCTTCAACTAGGGAGAGGGGGAGGTGGACATTGCTGACACTGAAGGCAGCAGGGGAGTAGAATGCCTGCTCTATGAAATCAAATGGAAAAAAAAAATGGGAGAGGGAAGAGGAAGAAAAAATATAAAGAAAAATGGAAGAGGAAGAGGGAAGAACTAAGATAAAAGGTAAAAACAAAAAAAAAGAGAGAGAGAGAAAAGAAAGAAAAATGTGGCACAGCACTGACATTGAGGGTGTTTTGCTTGCCACTGGGGCCCATGTCTCTGGTCAATAGGTGGTTGTGTAGGGTAAGGGGAGAAATCACACCCTTCTGGTCACTAATTACTCATACAGATGGCAGCACAGTCCTGGGTGAGTGGAGCAAATTATATGGTTATGTTTCAATTGGAATGTTGTTTGCAGTAATTCAACATGGCCATGCTGTGCTGATTGCCAGTTCACTGAACTCTATGCTTCCTTATTCAGTCTCTTCCTTTAATTGGTATTTGCTTTACCTCTTTATAATTTCTTTTGAAGTATTGGGTTCTAAGATCATCATCCTTACCCATTTCACTTGATTTCTTGAGTCTTTGTTTTAGAAGGTCTAGATTGTATATACCTGTCTAGTCCACTACCTTAAATCTTATTTTGGTGCAGGAAAAGGGTCAAAGCCTTGTCAGTGATGTAAAAGTAGCACATTCAGCAAGTGAAAATGATTATGGTGAAGAATTTGTTGTGAGTAGGAGTTGGTTCAGTCATTTCAGTGTGAGGGCAAACTATGTAACATTAAATGTCAAGTAGGAGTTGGCCATAGTCAAATGTTCATAACCCATGACCCAGGGGCTACTTTTTTTTTTTTTTAATATCTTATGCAAATAAAGAGAAATAAGTTTCTTGACCTTAAGGAGTTCTGAGAATTAAAACTGGCCAGAATTCTAATGCCATAACCATCTACTCCTAATTAAAAAAAAAAAAAAAAAAAATCCTTTTTATCTATCACCAATTCAAAGCCTCCAAAAGTTTCAAGAGCAGGTTTAGTTTAAGGAAGGCAAGTAATACCATTCAACTTACAGTTCTTGTTCTTTTATCCAGAAAACAAGCAAAGTGCATATGAGACAACAAAATACAGTGCTTTGAGAATTGATTATAGAGAGTTATTTGTGGTTCATTTTAAATCAGTATTTCCTGCTTTATTCATTGATGAAGTTTTACATTCATTTCCTTAGGATATATGAGCCAAAAGAAAAAATTTTCAACTCATTAAAATTTCCACTGCAGTTTATAAGTTTCAGTCACATTTAAGCATCATGTATTTACATAGTAAATTTTTAACCCATGGTGCATAGAGTTTCTTGTAATTCTTCAGTTTTTTACATGTGTAAAAATCAAAAAGGCTTTATTCAGTTACCGTATAATTTCTTTTGTGCTTTTCATGTCAATTCTTAACCACAAACCACATAGAAATTTTCATCATCTTAGATACAAAGAAAGAAAAATTATCTATTAATTATTTTTATGTTAGATGCAAATAAGAATTTCAATATTCTTTCTGGGAAAGTTTTGGAGTTTTATACATATCATGTAAGAAATTATATTAATTGATTTATTATGTAAAGTTATTTTAGTGAAAAATAATTTGAGTCATATTTAATAGAAGAAGATGTAGTTCCTTAACACAACAAAGAATAAATCTTAGAATAAAACAAGTATTTTTTTTTAAAGAAGTAATATTACAAACTTACAATGATCTTGGAATACACTCACACATGCACAC
This sequence comes from Orycteropus afer afer, assembly GCF_000298275.1. Classification (NCBI taxonomy): domain Eukaryota; kingdom Metazoa; phylum Chordata; class Mammalia; order Tubulidentata; family Orycteropodidae; genus Orycteropus; species Orycteropus afer. The sequence continues at coordinate 570,362 of NW_006922201.1, forward strand.
ATGTGGTTTGTTTTTTGATAGTGTGTGCATGTACTCTTCTATAAAGATTTATTTCTGGTCATTTGAAATAAAACCCAATTTTATATGGGTTCCTCTCAAACAAGTGACAATAAAATCTTTACAACATTGTCAAATGACACATTTTATTAATCTCTCTTGGTTTTGTTCCATTTTATTTCTTAAACCACATAAATCAACACAGAAACAATAAAATCATTGACAAAAAATTAGGAAGACAGATTCAAACTATTTAACTGGAAAAAAAATAAGGAAATTAAGAGAGAAAGTAAAAAAATAACATTATATTATGTGGAGGATTACCTATAATTCAAGATGCTATGTAGGAGAGTATTCTTATATCTAGAAATTTGAAAGCATGTTTCAAAATCCATATTTAGCCATGAAAATTTTGGTAATATAAAATTTTCCCCTAAATACTGCTTTAGGAGTAACTCAAAAATATTGATATATTGTGTTTTCACTTTTATTCAATTCAAAATACATTCTAATTTTCCATTTTATTTTTTCTTTGAAGGATTATTTAGAAGGGTTTTATTTAGTTATTTCCAATTTACTTCCATTCCTAAAGCAGACTCAGAAGAAACAACAAATATTATTCACTGAATAAAAAGTTTTAGGTTTTAGGAGTCATTAGAAACATGAATTCCTAAGGTAGCATCATAGTACATGTTGCTAATAGTATAGTAGTTCAATTTAGAATAAATTTGAGAAATTTAACCAAATAAAAATCACCTCTTAAATATTATTTCACATGAAACTTTTCATTCAAAATATGTCTATTTTGCCTAATTTCCCTTTGTTTTGATGAGGCCATGTTTAAACATTCCTACCCTTTATAAATACCACTATTCATGTGCATTTTTTTAGTCATCACCCTGGAAGCCTCAAAACTCTAAGGTTCACCTCAATTTTAAAAATGATTGTAATATATGACATATCTTTCTTGGCATCTCCAACTATACATGGCAGAAATATACAAATAGATACTTTTACAGAACTTCTAATACTAAATTTTTGGTAAAAGTCTAAAACTGAAAAAAAAAAAAAAAAATTAAGTTGAGATGACAATAAAACAACTATAAATCCCTGGATCAGGCCAATGGTTAATGGTAAGCAGTAACTTCTCTAGTAACACAATGATGACATGTTAACTAACTAGAAGGACAGCAACTAAAACTGGAACTATTAAACATTCATTTGCAAAAACAGAATAAATGTAATTTATGTTCAAGGTGGTGTAAATTGTATGAATTAATAATATGGATGAGAAGATTTGTCCTTAATTATGAATACTTAAGTCTTTTATCTTCCAATTTGCATGTTTGCTTTGTAAAAGTCAAACTACAGGGTAAAACAAAGAAAATTTCTATCTATGCTTTAAAATGTTTTTCTCTTTTTCATTGTGATTTCCAATAGAAATAAGAGAAATTAAGAAGTTATATACTTCATTCATTATCTAAAGTAAAAATGCAGTCAATAATAAAAATTTAAAAAATCAGTTTGAAGTGCACAAAGAAACAAACAAACAAACAAACAAAAAAAAACTCAACAATATAAATTCCTTAGGTGAATATTAAATGAAATAAGGCTGTGAAATAGTTTCACTTATATTATTTCGGAGTTAAATTTTTGACAGTTAAAAAATACCAAAGTAAAATCAAATATATAAAACTTACAGCCTCTATTCAGGATGAGTTGACCTCACAAAGCATTGTACTTCCCCACCTCTGTAGATTGCAGAGAAGCTCTATCAAGGCTCCAAATATATATTTTTATTTGTTGGCCTATTAGAAATAACTCCAAATAATAATGAGTACTAATGATATAAAGACTTAAACTTTTAAGTAGTTCAAGATAATTATATTATTATCACTATTATTACTTACTCACTGCCATTGAGTGATTTTTGACTCAGTGATCCCCACTGGTTTCTGAAGTTGTAAATCTTTATGGAAATAGATCTCCTAATCATCTTTCTGTGGAGCAGACAGTGAGTTTGTACTGCTGACCTTCCAGTTAGCAGTCAAGTCCCTTATCCATAGTAAATATAAAGTCATAAAGTAAAAATAACTAGGATTTCTTCTCACTAATTACTTACAGCAAATCATAAATTTCGTTTTCTAATTTTTCTGACTTTTGTATTATCTATAAAGTAAAAGGTAAAGTGTAATGTTAAGAGGGTTACTTACATTTTTTTGTGTTCTTTCAATTTAAATAATCTTAATATTACAGTGGTTAATACTTTCAAGTGTCTAAGAAAAAGATTATAACATAAGAAAACAAAATCAAGTTGATAAATAAGGAATAATGCATCAATTATACAAGATCAGATAATTGAAATTACTCATGATACTTCATGAGGGTACTTACAAAGGGGTTTAATAAAGATAAACAATATAGAACATCAGGAGAAAGAAAGTTCATGCAAAAATCAAGGATCCAACTCATCCTGGTGTAGTTCCAGTGTTTTCACAAGACTTGCTTAGTATTTGGTTTATATACTCCTGTGGTAATTTAACTGTGGTGGTTAAATGTATATGTCAACTTGGCTGGGCCTGGTTGAGTGCCTGGGCAGCTGGTGGTAGTTATTCCCCATTTGTTGTTATTTGTTGTTGTTAGGTGCCATCGAGTTGTTTCCAACTCATAGGGACCCCATGCACAGCAGAACGAAATACTGCCCAATCCCACACCAGCTCCACAATTCCTGCTATAGTTGAGCCCATCATCGCAGCCACCATATCAATCCATCTTGTTGAAGGCCTCTCCCTCTTTTGTTGACCCTCCACTCTACCAAGCATGACATCCTTCTCCAGGGAATGGTCCCTTTTGACAACATGACCAGAATAGGTGATATGAAGTCTGGCCATTCTCACTTCCAAGGAGCCTTTTGGGTGTACTTCCTCCAGGACAGATCTGTTAGTTCTTTTAGCAGTCCATGGTACTTTCAGCATTCTTCGCCAGCACCACAACTCAAAAGCATCAACTCTTCTTTGGTCTTCCTTATTCATTATCCAGCTCTCACATGCCTACAAGGTGACTGGAAATATCATGGCTTGTGTCAGATGCACCTTAGTCCTCAAGGAGACATCCATGCTCCTCAGCACATGAAATAGTTCCTTTGTGGTTGATTTTCCCAATGGTACACAATGTCTAATGTCCTGACTGCTGCTTCCATTGGCGTTGATTATAGAACCAATCAACATGAATTCTTTGACAACCTCAATCGTCTCTCCATTTATTGTGATGCTGCTCATTGGTCCAGTTGTGAGGATTTTTGTTTTCTTTATATTGAGACGTAATCTATACTGCAGACTGTATCCTTTAACCTTCATCAGTAAGTGCCTCAAGTCATCCTCACTGTCAGCAAGCAAAGTTGTATCATCTGCATATCTCAGGTTGTAAATGATTCTTCCTCCAATCCTGATGCCTAATTTATCTTCATGTAGTAAATCTTCTCAGATTATTTGCTCAACATATAGATTGAATAAGTATGGGGAAAGGATACAACCCTGATGCACTCCCTTCCTGATTTTAAACCATGCAGTGTCCTCTTGTTCCATTCGAACAACATCCTCCTGGTCATGGTACAGGTTCCTCATGAGCACAATCAAGTGCTCGGGAATTCCCATTCTTCTCAATGTTATCCATAATTTGTCATGATCCACACAATCAAATGCCTTTGCATAGTCAATAAAACACAAGTAGACATCTTTCTGGTATTCTTTGCCTTGAGCCAAGATCCATCTGACAACAGCTATGATATCCCTTGTTCTACATCCTCTTCTGAATCCAGCTTGCACCTCTGGAAGTTCTCTGTCCACATACTGCTGCAAAAGTTTTTGAATTATCTTCAGTAAGAAGATATTACCCATTATGAGACTGGAAATCAACTTCATGGTGGGATCTACCACAAGAAGCTGAGTAGCTGCTTTGAGTGTGTGGTCTGCTTCCATATATAAGAAGCAGCTTTGGGAATGGTCTCTAGCTTATGGCACACTTGGACCCTATGTGTAGCTGTGTCACTGTTCAGCAGCCTGCCATGCTATGTCAACCTTGGAACTTACAATGGACTTGAATTAATGGCCTGCCATGTGTTTAGTAACATTGGGACTTTACCTTTTTACTTGTCAACCTTGGGCTTTTCAGCCTCAGCAGCCAGCAGCTGTCTGAGTGAAGAAACACCTCTAGCTTCAGTGGGCCGGGAGCTGGAGGCAGAGCTGAAGCCCAAGGCTGAGCGGCTTTCACCCAGGCCCTAGAGCCTGACACTTTAAACTCAGACTTAAAGCATCTGTTTTGCTTACTTAGTGCTGCTCTGACAAGAAAATACCACAAATGGGATGGCCTTAACAAACAGGAGTTTATTCTTACAATTTGGAGGCTTTAAGTCTAAGTTCAAAGTGCCAGGCTCTAAGGGCTGGGTGAAAGCCTCTCAGACTTGTGGTCCAGCTCTGCCTTCTGCTCCTGGTCCGCTGGACCTAGAGGTATTTCTTCACCAAGACAGCTGCTGGCTGCTGAGGCTGAGAAGCCCCAAGGTTGACAAGTAAAAAGGCACAGTCCCGATGTTACCAAACTACATGGCAGGCCATTAACTTAAGTCCACTGTAGGTCCCAAGGACAGCAGAGAATAGCAGGCTGCTGAGCAATGATACAGCTACATGCAGGGTCCAAGCATGCCAAAGGCTAGGGACCATTCTCAAAGCTTCTGCTTATAAACAGGAAGCAGACCACATACCCAAAGGCAGCTACTCAGCTGCTCACAGTAGATTCCACCATGAAGTTGATTACCAGTCTCATCATGGGGAATACTACGTCCAGCTGCCCAGCCACTCAACCAGGCCTAGCCAAGTTGATGCACAAACATAACCACCACAGTCTCCAAACTGTAAGAGAATAAACTCCTGTTTGTTAAGGCCATCCCATTTGTGGTATATTCCTGTCAGAGTGGCACTAGGTAACCAAAACAGAATTTAGTACCAAGAGAGTGTGGTGCTGCTCTGACAGATTCCTAAAATGTGGAAACAGGAGTGGAATGCATCCTTGACCTGAGACCGTGGCAAAGAGACCCCGGCATACAGCATGACAGATGGCAGGAACAGAGCAAGAGACTGGCATGAGACACAGCAATAGCAGAGCCCAGAGACTGGCATGAGAGATGGCAGTAGCACAGCTGAGAGAACTGGCATGAGACAGTGGCAGTCCTACCAGCCCACAGAGGAGAGAGCTTGATGCTTTTGTTTAGTTGGCCACCTGGTGAAGTGGGTTGCCTTCAGGCATTTGTTGTTGTTGTTGTTATGTGCCGTTGAGTCAAACCTGACTCATAGCGACCCCTCCTTAGGTTTCCGAGGGTTTTCGAGGCAGTATCACTATGGAAGAAGGATTGCCCAACCTTCCTTCCGAGGAGTGGCTGGTGGGTTTGAACTGCCAACTGTCTGGTTAGCAGGCAAGTGTCTTAGCCATTATGCTACCATAGCTCCCACCCTTCAGACATTAATTACTATAAAAGACCATCATGAAATGGAGTAGCAGGTTGATTGGCCCACAGAGCAAGAAAGCTGAATGCTTTGGGGCAAGGAAGATTTCCACTAGAGTGGATTGCCTTTGGCATTAATTGGCAGAAGTGGAGAGACCAAGGAAATGGAAGCAGAGGTGTCTCCGCCTGAAAGTGTAGGACCATGACCTTTGGGGGTAGAACCACCACAGCCCCCTAGGTTTCAGAATGAGACCTTTACCAACTTGGTTCTGAAGTGTGGGGCTGCTCATTCATGTGAGCTAGTGCAATGGAGCCATAGCTGCTGCCCAAGAGTGAGGGAGCAGGCTGCCATGCCCAAGAGGAAGAGGAATGGGGCCTACCAGGCCAAGGGGGTGAGGTTACCACTCAGAAACTAGGGGATTGGAGCCACCCAGTGGAGGAGACCTGCACAGATACCACCCATTGAAGATCTGTACAGGTGTGAAGTTAACAAGGGATGAAATTGTGGTGGTTATGTTTTCTTTTGTCAACTTGGCTGGGCCTGGTTTAGTGGCTGGGCAGCTGGTGGTAGTTAATCCCCATTATGAGACTGGAAATCAACTCCATGGTAGGATCTACCACAAGTAGCTGAGTAGCTGCTTTAGGTATGTGGTCTCCTTCCCATATATAAATAACAGATTTGGTAATGGTCTCTAGCTTATGGCATGCTTGGACCTGGTGTATAGCTGCGTCATCAAAGCCTGCCATTCTCTGCCAACTTTGGGATTTACAATGGACCTGAATTAATGATCTGCCATGTGTTTGGTAACATTGGGACTGTGCCTTTTTACTTGTCAACCTTGGGCTTCTCAGTTTCAGCAATCAGAAGCTATCTGAGTGAAGAAACACCTCTAGCTTCAGTGGGCCGGGAGCTGGAGGCAGAGCTGAAGCCCAAGTCTGGGAGGCTTTCACCCAGCCCCTAGAGCCTGGCACTTTGAACTTGGACTTAAAACCTCCAAACTATAAGATAATAATATCCTGTTTGTTGAGGCCATCCCATTCGTGATATATTCCTGTCACAGCGGCACTATATAACCAGAACAGATACTCACAGAATATTATGAAAAACTGTATTCCAACAGATTTGAGAACCTAGAAGAGATGGACAAGTATCTAGAATAACAAGACCTACCTAAACTATTCCACTCAGAGATAGGATACTTGAACAGACCTATAACAAAAGAAGAAATTGAACAGGTCATAAAAAAACTACCAACAAAAAAAAGCCCTAGCCCAGATGGTTTCACTTGAGAATTTTAGAAGAGTTGACACCTCTACTACTCAAGCTGTTCCAGAACATAGAAAAAGATGGAATACTCCCAAACTCATTTTATGAAGCAAACATAATACTAATACCAAAACCAGGGAAAGACACTACTAGAGAGGAAAACTACAGACCAATATCCCTCAAGAACATAGATGCAAAAAACATTAAAAAAAAATCCTAGCCAACAAAATCCAATAATATATCAAAAAATTAATACACCCTGACCAAGTGGGATTCATACCAGGTTTACAAGGGTGGTTCAATATCAGCAAAACAATCAATGTAATCTATCACATAAACAAAACTAAAGAAAAGAACCATATGATTATATCAGTCAATTCAGAAAAGGCATTTGATAAAATCCAACATCCATTCCTATTCTGAACTCTCAGCAAAATAGGGATAGAAGGAACAATCCTCAACATATTTAATGGTGTATATGCAAAGCCAAAAGCCAACATCATTATTAATGGAGAAAGACTCAAGGCATTCCCTTTACGAATGGGCACCAGACAAGGATGCCCTCTGTCACCCTTCTATTTAACATTGTATTGGAAGTCCTGGCCAGGGCAATAAGGCAAGAAAGAGAAATAAAAGGTATACAAATTGTCAGAGAGGAACTAAAACTATCTGTATTTGAGGATGATATGATCCAGTACATAGAAAACCCAAGGAACTCAATAAAGAAAACTACTGGAAATAATAGAGAGGTCCAGCAAAGTGGCAGGATACAAGGTCAACATACAAAAATCAGGTGGATTCCTTTACGCCAACAAAGGGTCCTCTGATAAAGAAATAAGAGAAGCAATACCATTTGAAATAGCTACTTAAAAGATAAAATATCTAGGAATAAACCTCACCAGAAAAACAAAAGACCTATAAAAAGAAAACTATAAAACACTGCTACAAGATACCATAAAGCCACAACATAAATGGAAAAAACTACCTTGTTCATGGATAGGTAGATTGAATATTGCAAAAATGTCAATACTACCTACACATTTAATGCAATCTTGATCCAGATTCCAACAATTTTTTTTTTTTTTTAAGGACATGGAAAAACCAATTACTAATTTCATATGGAAAGGAAAGAGACCTCAGACAAACAGGGCACTTCTGAAGAAGAAAAACAAAGTGAGAGGTCTCACACTCCCAGATCTTAAGAACTACTATTCAGCCACAGTAGTCAAAACATCATGGTATTGGTACAATGATAGACAGATAGACCAATGGAACAGAATCGAAAGTCCAGATATAGACCCATTCATCTATGGACAGCGGATCTTTGACAAAGGTCCCAAATCCATTAAATGGGGAAGAGACAACGTCCTTAACAAATGGTACTGGCAAAACTGGATATCCACCTGCAGAAAAATTAAACAAGACCGATACCTCACCCCATATACAAAAGCAAACTCAAGCTGGATCAAAGATCTAAATGTAAAACCCAAAACTATAAAATTCATCAAAGATAAAATAGGGGCAAATCTGGAAGCCCTAATTTATGGCATAAATAGACTATCAAGCATAACCCAGAATAAGCAGGAGACAGAAGAGAAGCTAGATGACAGGGACCTTTTAAACATTAAATTCTTATGTGCATTGAAAGACTTCATCAAAAAGGTAAAAAGAGAACCTACAGACTGGGAGGAAAATATTTGCCTATGACATATCTGAGGAGCTCTGGTAGCATAGTGCCTAAGGCACTTGACTGCTAACCAAAAGGCTGGCGGTTCAAACCTACCAGCCACTCCTCGGAAGGAAGATGGGGCAATCTACTTCCGTAGTGACACTGCCTCGGAAACCCAAGGAGGGGTTGCTATGAGTCAGGTCCGACTCGATGGCACACAACAACAACAACAACGTGACATATCTGATAAAGGACTTATCTCCAAAATCTATAGAAAACTTCAACACCTCAACCCTAAAAAGACAAATAACCCTATTCACATAGGCAAAAGACTTGAACAGACACTTCACCAAAGAAGATGTACAGGCAGCCAACGAACACATGAGAAATCGTTTTCGATCATTAGTCATTAGAGAGATGCAATCAAAACAACAATGAGATATCATCTCACCCGAGCAATAATAGCAAAGTTCAACGGGTCAGAAAATAACAAATGTTGGTGAGATTGCAGAGAGATTGGAACTTTTGAGCACTGCTAGTGGGATTGTAAAATGGCACAACCATTGTGGCAAATGGTATGACATTTCCTTAAAAAACTGAAAATAGAAGTACCATTTGAACCAGAAATTCCATTACTAGGATTATATCCTAAAGAGTTGAGAGATGTGCGTGAACAGACATATGTACACCTATGTTCATCACAGCACAATTCACTACAGCAAAGAGATGGAAACAACCTAAATGCCCATCAACGGATGAGTGGATAATCAAATTTTGGTACATGCACACAATGGAATACTACATTAAAGAATAATGAGGGATATATGAATCATCTCCCAACATGGATGAACCTGGAGGACATTATGCTGAGTGAAATAAGTCAATCACAGAAAAACAAGTACTTTATGAGCCCACTATTGAAAAAAGACAAAGAACAGTTTGCTTGCAAAAGGGGACTCAATTTGTAGGTTACCAGGGTGGGAAGGGATTAATTCCAGGCTAGTTGCGGCCCACAGGCTGATGTGGGTAAGGGGAGGGACATATGGAAAAAGTCTGTGATCACTATGATAACATTAGGAAAAGGGAGGACGCTGAATTGTGCACATAGGAGATAGATGACAGATGTTAATACCAACCAATGTGCCCACAACACTGCATTACCATTATCACCAAGCACCAGACTACAGATAAGCAGATAAACACCTGAGAGTATCAGATGGGGGTCAGTGAACAGGAGTATTCTCTAGACCAAAGATGAATTCAGTGCCGGCTAATCTTGCACTGATACCAGTGATACAAAACATCTTCAATCCTTACATAAACAATAGAAGACAGACACAGAGTAATCCCTCACAGACACCCAGACACTATGGGAGTAAAATACAACGAATCTACGGTTTTAGGACCATAGTGCTGGAGGACACAAGACTCAATTGGCACAACATAATACATAAAAACCTTGTTCCTCATCCTGCATTGATGAGTAGCAACTGGGGTCTTAAAAGATTTCAAGAGGCCATCTGAGATGCCTAATGTCGGAAGTGAAGTAGAGTGGGAAAAATAAATAAATAAATAACAAGGACACTTTGAAGCAATCAGCCCTAGGTCATGACGGCCCTCAAGACCAGAAGAACTAGATGGTGCCTGGCTACCAATGCCAACTGCTCAGGAAAGGATCAAATCTAGAAATCTTGGATAGAGTGAGAGGAAAAACATGGAACAAAATACAAAAACTCAATAATGACCAGAATTACTGGTTGGATGGAGTCTGGAGACCCCCAATACTATGGCCCTGGGATACATTCTGGGCCTGAAATAAAACTCACTCCCAGGGGCTGGCTCTCAGCACAATAATTAACAAGATGTACATGCAGACCATTCAACCCAGGGTGACGCACCCACATACTCTACAGAAATACATCCCTTAGAGCAATAGACCACGGGGCACCAGAAGGGGAACTTTCAGACAGAAGAAATGCAGGACAAACAGGAGTGCATAACTATGAAGGGCATAAGAGGAGGGTTACTAGGCAGGGAGGGAAGGAGACTGGGTTAGAGTTGGGCATGGTAAATGGGGAGTGAAACTAAATGTACATGTAACATTGAATGTAAAACAAACCCTTACAATAAAATAAAATAAGATAAATTTTGGAAATGCCACATTTAAAAGGACATTTTAGCTAAAATGAACTGAATCACACATTGCTTTCTAATGAAACAGATGTATTAGGAACTTTGACATCTAGTAAAAAAGTGGAAATACAATAAGGTGGAAATCTCTTTTGACTTCATGCAGAATGGCAGTAACAACATTTTGTTAACTCAATCAGAGAATGTATGTATAACTTTGTCAATCATGTAAATCAAGTGTGTGTTGAAAACTTGGAAAAATGTGTCCATTAAGTTAAATTTATCAAGTTTATCTTTCAAACACACATTAAAGCAATGTGAACTGAATCACAAAAAAAAAAAAAAAAAACGAGAGAGAGAAAACTATAGGGGATTGTCACTCATAAACTAATAAAAAGAAACACACATAAAATCTTACAAAATCAGGAACCTATCAAAGGGAAAGTTAACAAGGTGAACTGAATTCCAAATAGTGGCAAGCCCTTCTAAAGAGTGATGGGACAGATAACCTTTTTCACCTTTGACAGAGTACAAGGAGAAGATGTGACTGCCATTAAGTCAGGCAAGGAGAAAATGGCTAAATATTTAAGTTCTGAAAGGCTGAGTGTTTTGTTTAGACACAGAGTCTACTGTTCCAGCTCTTTCCCATCGGTTCCTGCAGAGTGCTCAGGTCCTGACTTTGGGACAAAGGAAAGATGTCTACTTCCTGGACCTTATTCTTATAGTAAATCAGCACTGCAAGCCCTGGAGTGGAGCAGGAAGTGCTCCAGACAACCAAAAGCCCAGACAAAATCCATTATCTCTGGGTAAGAATTATAGGTAAAAGGCATATCCTATTGGGGGAAGGTCAGAAAATAAAAATTCTGCATATAAATGTTATGAGAAGCAGATAGAGCAGTGTTTAGAAGAAAATCCATACTTTCAAAATGAATATATTAGGGAAGAAATAGTTAATCATCTATTTGAGAATACTGTAAAACATAATAGCAAAATAACACAAAAGAAATCAAAGTGAAGTAATAGGCACAAAACCAATGATCTAGAAAATAAACACAATAACGTCAATGAATTTCAAATTTAGTTCTTGGGATAGACTAATCAAATACAACAGTCTCTGAAGAGACTGACTGGTAAAGAAAAAGTTTAATGCAGAGAGAAAGAGGAGGAAGAAGAGAGAAAAAGGAACAATAGTCAACAACAAATCAATTCTGAATTAACATTGTGATAATATAAGCAACTTTATGCCAAAGTGTTTTTCTTTTTTTTCAAGCTATTATTCACTAAAATAAAATTTATCCAATTTAAGTGTTTTGGTAATTTTATACTCTCACGTTAGTACCACCACAATCAATAAATAAAATAGCCTTCTCATCCTAAACGATATCCTCATGCCACTTTATACCAATAAACTGCTCTTTCCACCCCAATAATCACTGATCTTTCTGTCACAGTTTTATGTTTCTAAAATGTAGCATAAATGGAATCATACAGTAAGAAATCATTTGTGTTGGATTTTTCTAAAGTAAGAAAATGTTTTTGAAATATCTGTGTAATCAATATTTAATTTCCCTTTAGTACAGAGTAGGATTCCATGGTATGTATAAATGTAAATTTGTTAATCCATTCACCATTTGAGTTACCTCCTTTGGGAGCTATTATAAATAATGTTGTTGAAAGCCTTTTGTCCATGTACCTTGGCTGTATTGTTTGTTGTTGTATATGGTCGCAACACTAGAATTTTGATAGAGTATAATATAACAAATATATATTTTCTAAATAACTAATTACATTTCTCAAGTGACATAACACAAAAAAAGAGTATATACAAGAGTATGCTGATTCTACCATCGATGCTTTGCCTTCTCTTAGGTGAGTCACTTAAAATCTCAATTTAACCTCCACCTGTCAAATGAGAAAAATAATGAGTTCCTGCCTTGAGGGATGATGTGAGGATTTATAACATAACACTGCATGTAAAATTTGCTCAGTGCTTCAGAGAAAAGAGTGCGAATAGATACAAAACAAATCCTATTTTATATCAGATTGAATCTGTTTCTGCTATGGTATGATTTAATCAGTTTTCTAAAAGTAAATATATTAAGAAAATAATTGTAGATTAAAAAAGAAAAAGAATATTTCTAATGATTCTTAAAGACAAATACACCCTGCAGCTATGTCAATAATTACACAGTAATATTATATTTTACAATTGAAATAACACTACAAATCTCTGAGAAAATATTTCAACAGTCCACAAACCCAGATTCTTTTTGTGACCTGAGGGTCTTGCTGTATATAGAGCAAAACGACTCCTGTAGGCCACACTTTTCATATGTAAGTTAATGTACAAAATGATCCTTGAGAAGTCCATTAGTTAGATGTATGGCATAACTACAGTTCTCATGCTTCTCTTCTTTTCAATAAAGTGGAAATGACAAAAACTAGCTATACATTAATTTTCTTTTAGCTACAATGATAAATTGAAATCTCATTTTAGCACTAAATAATCTTAAATTTATGGTTTAAAAGGTAGCAAATTTGAGGGGCAATGGAAAGAGAAAAGCACTAGAGTTAAAAGTGATTTGGATCACACCATGTAGTACTGTTGTAGAACATTAAAGTTCATACATCTTACAATTGTAATAACTTAAATTTGGAATAACATAGATACACTTTGCATAAGTGAGTGGAGATATATACATATATATATATATATATATATAGAAAAATTGTGGAGGTGCTAAAATATACATAGTAGATTCACAAAAAAAAAAAAAAAAAAACTTAAATCACAGGAATTTCAACAGATTGCACATTTAAGTTAAAAGCAAAATGAACATAGCAACTATATTCACTAAGAGTGTTTAGCCAAATAATTGCTTAAATTTAAATTCAATCAGTTTGTTTTATACGTTCTTGATGTATTCAGCATATAAATTTCCAACAGCAGTTGTTCTCACCACTGGCTACAAATTAAAATCACCTGGGAAGTATTGGAAAAATACCAGTGTTCATATACTACCTCTGATACTAGGGCAATTCAGTTCCACGTGGGATGCAGACGTCAGTACTTTTTAAACATTCTCCTCCATGTTTCCCTCTGTCACATGGTTCTAATTTATAGCCCAGGCAAGAACCACTGCTTTAGAGAAAATGGATTATTTGTTCCAATTCCTAAACTATACTCAGTCTGAATATTAGATGGATTTGGTAGCTGCGGAGTTCCTTGTTTTAAGTGATATGCACTATATTTCATGGTTATCTATTTTTCTGTCTTACTATGTCTCATCTGTTTAACTGCACATTGTATACATGTAAGTTTTATACAATATACAAAAATTACTATCAGTGAAAAAATAATAAAAAAGCAAACAATAACAAAAATCAGGTTTATTAAGTACAGTCTTCTGATTCTCCCTGACTAAATCGTCCATGCTTACGATCCAATCTGTTTGTTTATTTATCTATTTATTGTGACTTGAGTGAAAGTTTATGGAGCAAATTAATTTTCCATATAAGAGTTCATAGACTTTTTATTTCATGACATTGACTGTAATCCTCATAAAGTAACAGCTCTCTTCCCACTTCCTCCCTGTGGTTACTCTTTCCCCATGTCCTTCTTTCCTATGCATTCCAGCCTCTGAACTATTTTCCTGTGTAAATACTCTTTTTCTGATCTCCCATAGTTGATTGGTCTAAGGAGTGTGCCTACCTGGTGTAAATATTCACTTACACACCTGTCTATTGTTTGACTGGAAGCCATGGGAGTGAGTTAAATTCCAGGTCTGAAGGGTGACTAGGGGCCATAGTCTCGGGGCTTCACCAGTCTCTGTCAGACCAGTAAGCCTGGTCAGTTTTATGATTTTGAGTTTTGTTCCACATTTTTCTCTCACTTTTCCAGGATTTCCTAGTTTGATCCATTTCTGAGTGGTTGACATTCTGGTCATTTAGGCTGAGGGTTATGTGGTCCACTAGTCCCTTGGACTACTTGTTTCCATGTGTCTTTGTTTTTCTTCAATGTAACACTCTTCCCACTTCCTCCCTGTATTTACCATTTCCCATAGTTCTTCATCTCTATCACTTCCTGCCTTCTGAATTTTATCCCTGGGTAAATGCTGCCCTTTTGATTTTGTATGATCGACTGTTCTAGTGAGTGCATATCGCCCTGGTGTTATTGTTCACTTTATAGGCCTATCATTCAGCTGAAAGTTTAGCCAACAGGGTGAGTTCAGTTCCAAACTTGAAGAGTGTCTAAGGGCAACAGTCTGAGAGGTTCCACCAGTCTCTATCAGACCAGTAACCTTTAACTTTTTTTATATAATTTTTAATTTTGTTCTACATTTTTCTCCAACTCTATCTGGGACTTTCTATTCTGATCGCTTTAAGAGCAGTCAACAGTGGTAGCTATAGTTATATATATATATATATATATATATATAGTTCTTCTGGCCTTAGGTTGGGGTTCAATGGTCTATATTCCTTGGACTAAATGTTTCCTTGCATCTTTGGTTTTCTTCATTCACCTTTGCTCTGGAAAAGGAGCAACCAATAGTTGCATCTTAGATGGCTACTCACAGAGCTTTATATTAAGCTATTCTTGTCCATTTTAGCTGGAGTAGACAATACCTCTGCACTGCACCTAGAGAGTAAGTGAAAGCTATAGGAAGCTAACTCACTGCCGTCAAGTTGGATCTGACTCATAATGACCACTCCTTGGGTTTCCAAGGTGGTATCACTATGGAAGTAGATTGCCAAGCCTTCCTTCTGAGGAGTGGCTGGTGGTTTGAACTTCCAGCCTTCTAGTTAGCAGTCAAATGCCTTAAGCAATATGCCACCAGAGCTCCCAGGCAATGAACTGCTATAGGAAAAGTAGCATCCATTTCAGGCAATGCCATACTTAAGTTTTCTGTTTCCTTGTGCAGGCAAAGTCCCTGATTGGTGGAAATGTTTTGAGTTTGGCTGTTAATTGAAAGATTGGCAGTTAGAGCCCACCCATTAGCTGTGCAGAAGAAAGGCTTGCCAATCTGCTCCCATAAAAATGCCAACCAAGAAAACCATATGGAGCTCAGTTCTACTCTGTAAAAACATGTGGGATTTCCATGAGTGATAATAACTTGATGATAACCGGCTTGTTGTTGGAGTTGACTTCCTTGTTCAAATGCTGGCTTGAAATTTCTGCTCTTGTTCCATCTTGTTGAAGACTTATTCAAATATCTCTTTCTAGCCTGCTAAGCTTGACCAATTTTTAAACTCTTTATTTTTCTTTTTGATCTACTGTCTATGTCCTTCAGAGTTTTGGGTGAAAAAGAAAAAAATAATAAAGAAATAACTGTTCTGAAGAAATCTCATGGCAAAAATAATTCATGTCCTACCACTAAGTTGGCAGTAGCTGGACATTAGTTTTCAAGTTTTATAAAAGAGCAGAAATATTTTTGTCTTTTTTTCCCCAAATGAAATTTTTCACGGAACACTACAACTTACATACCAAGCATACATATACATTGTTAACAGCTAAAGTTGAGTTACTCTGCTAAGAAGTAAAGGTTG
>NW_006922201.1:586565-596989 GCF_000298275.1 Orycteropus afer afer
GAAAAATTAAAATATTTATAACATAAATCTTTAGATATTCAAGAAAGATTGTCCTTTAGAAAAATATGACAACATTCTCAGAATATTTATGCAGGAAAAGACTCAAAGTCCTGCTTAAATTTATCTAGTTCAATGTTGATTCAGCATATGAAAAAATAAAATCTGAGTCAGCAGTTAACTTGTCCATATTCAAACAAATACTAATTGGTATAAATGGATTAGCAGTCAATTTTCTGATAATGCTACCTAGTCTTTTAGTATAACTTTGGATATTTACTTGTAATTGGCTCAGCTTGTAAAAGCAAATGTACAGTAGATAATTCTTAGATTTATGAAAAGATTTACAGTTGAGAAAACAAAAACAAAAAACCCATCTCTTTCAAGGTAACTAGTGTATGACACAAAATAAATAGGCATGATCATTAGTCTCTTAGAATATTGCATTTCAAATTATGAGTGGGTCACAATAAAGAGAAAAATAAAAATGAACAGAGAAAATTATATTTATCCTGAAAAATTCATTAGGGTCAATATCCTATCATAAATTATCAAATTAGTTTTTAGGCCTGGAAAGTATCATTTTGTGGAACAGAAGGCTGGAACTAAATTTTTAAAAAGTGAAAAAGAAAGAGATTAGTTTCCATCATAAAGGTCAGCTTAAAATTATGGAAATTTCCATTTTTATACTTCTGGATATAGATGGTATCGGGCAGTAGTTAGCTCTAGATCCCAGTTAATAGCCCTGGTGACAGAGCCTTCCCTAAGGGAGTGAGGTTTAAATAGGGAAATGTCAATGCTCCATTTAGAGAGAATTTAATGGGAAGGACATCATACTTGGTAGAACAGAGGGTCAGTGAAAAAGAGAAAGACCCTCAGTGAGATATACTGTATCTTACCTTTGTAGCCACTGTGTCAATCTACCTTGTTGAGGATCTCCCCCTTTTTTGTTGACCCTCCACTTTACCAAGTATGATATTGTTGTGCAGTGGCTACAACAGTGGTTTCAAACATTGTAATGATTGTGAGGATGGTGCAGGACTGAGTAGTGTTTTGTTCTGTGATACATGGGGTTACTACAAGTCTGTACAGACTTGACAGCAACTGAAAACACTAAACAACAATTTGCTGGGATGTCTGATAGCATTTTGTGTGCTCAGCATTGAGAGATCTTGCTGTGCATGCTGTCAAAAATAAATAAATAAATAATAAAAATGAATCAATATTACAACAAGAAGAGTGAAGGATAAAAGAACACCAGGAACTGTTCAAACAAGTGAAATGAATACATGACCAATATCTATTGAATTATTTTATTTTTAAAGAATGCAAGCTCATCAAAATATCAAGAAAACTACATAAGCTATCCAAGCGCTTGAACAATATTTCTATGAAGCTGTGTCTGTTGACAACTTCTGCTTCATTTTCATATTTTATGCCTCAGCTGATGCAACTATTGTACCAAACAAAAATATTCTGAGTGGTACTGGTGATTTATTGATTGCTTTAACCTTCTGCCTACACATCTACCTGCTGAGACTGCTCCAAGGAGTAGAAAATGCTCTAACAAAAGGATGGAAACCCAGATGAATTATTTTGCTCCATGTATAATATCTAAAAAAAGACAAAAAAAATAAAAATAAAAATAAAAACTAACAATCGTTGATGCTTAAGAAAATGGAACTCGTAAGACCCAAAGGTTGTTTCATAAATTGCTTACTACTGTGCCTTTGAAGCATAAAAACGGATGTTATGTTTGACTTAGTCTGGAATCTCTGCTGAACTCTGTCTACCATAGGTGACCCTACTTATGTTTGAAATACCAGTGACATAGCTTCCAGCATTAGGGCAACACACATGCCATCACAGTGCAATAAAATGGCTATTTTACCTAGATCTCTTTGAACATCATACTGCATTTCAGGAAGTAGAGGGCCAGTGAGAGAGAGGGAGAACCTTGGTGAGATAGATTGGCATAATAGCAGCAATGATGGATTTGAACATGTTGGCAATTGTGAGAAAAAGGTTGTTGTTGTTAAGTGCCGTCAATTCAACTCTGACTCATAGCAACCCTATATACAACAGAACTAAACATTGCCCAGCCATGCATTATCCTCACAACCCTTGCTATCCTTGGGCCCATCTTTGTAGCCACTGTGTCAATCCATCTTGTTAAGGATCTCCCCCTTTTTTGCTGACCCTCCACTTTACCAAGTATGATATTGTTCTCCAGGGAATGGTCCCTTCTGACAATGTGACCAAAATAAGTGAGACAAAGTCTAGCCATTCTGAATTCCAAGGAGTATTTGGCTGCATTCTTCCAGGGCAGATTTGTTCCTTCTTCTGGCAGTCCATGGTATTTTCAGCATTCTTCATCAGCACCACAGTTCAAAAGCATAAACTGCTCTTTTGTCTTCTTTATTCGTTGTCCAGCTTTCACATGCATATGAGGTGATTGAAAATACCATGGCTTAGGTTGTTGTTGTTAGGTACCATTGAGTCATCTCTGACTCATGGGGACCCTATGTACAACAGAACACTGCCCAGTCCTGTGCCAGCCTCGCAATACTTGCTATACATGAGCCCATCATTTTTGCCACTGTATTTATCCATCTTGAAGATCTTCCCATTTTTTGCTGACCCTCAACTTTACCAAGCATGATATCCTTTTCCAGGGAATGGTTCCTTCTGACCACATGAGCAAAGTAAGTGCGATGAAGCCTGATGCTAAAAGGACATGGGGGCCACATGTTCTGACCTCCTCTAATCCCACAAGAGGAAGACAGAATCACCATCAATAACCCAAGGCCTATTACTGCAAGGCCAGACATGCTGCCACCCTCCAGCGCTTCCTCCAACTGTTCCTCCCAAAGCACCACCACCTCTCTCCTGGGTTCAATAATTTTCTGTAGTGGCCACGCAGAAGTCACAGATTACGGGGTTTATTAGGGAAACACCAGACTACAATTCAAGTTCAGGAAAATGTTCAGTCTCTCTCCCAGCCCACCGTCCCTCAGCCAACAGTCTCTCACAGTCTCTTTCCCAGCAGTGCTGGTTCCTTGGTGTCTCACTCAGCAATGTATGTCTCTTGCGTCTCTTTCCCAGCAGCGCATGTCTCTTTCAGCAGCACCTGTCTCTTGTAGCAGCATGTCTCTCGCAGGAGCATGTCCTTCCTCAGCCAGCAGTCAGAGAGAGAGTTCTGCCTCTAGGAGGCCTCCTTTTGAGCCCAGCAGGGTGGTCAAACTAGCCAATCATAGCATCAGAACTCTAAGCACGTGAGAGAGAGTGGGAACCTCCCAGAACATTGTATTGTGCCACACCCAACAGAAATACTCCACGTGGATAACATTTACAATCAGGAGCTCCTCAGCTGCTCATTCCACCACTGAGTTTACAATGACTTATGGGTAGAAAAGCCATACTAAGTAATTTACTACACTGCACCTGGCCATTCTTGCTTCCAAGGAGCATTGGTCTTCAAAATGACATCTTTGTCTTCAGGACTTTAAAGAGGTCTTTTGCAGCAGATTTGCCCAGTGCAATATGACGTCTGATTGAAGATTGGGAAATCTATTTGCATAGTGATACTGTCTTGGAAACCCAAGAAGGGCTCACTATAAGTCATACTGACTCAATGGCAGTGTGTTTCATTTTGTTGTTGTTTCCATTGTTGTTGATTGTGGATCCACGTAATATGAAATCCCTGACACCTTCAATCTTTTCTCCATTTATTGTGATGCTGTTTGTTGGTCCAGTTGTAAGGATTTTCATTTTCTTTATGTGGAGGTGTAATCCATACTGCAGACTCTTTAATGTTCATCAGTAGGTGCTTCAAGTCCTTTTCACTTTCAGGAAGAAATTTGTGTTTTCTGAATATCACAGATTGTTAATGAGTCTTCCTCCAATTCTGGCACTATGTTCTTCTTTTTGTAGTCCAGCTTCTCAGATTATTTGCTCACCATACAGATTGAATGAGTATGATGAAAGGATATAACCCTGATGCACTAGAAGACACAGGACTGGGAAATGTTTAATTCCGTTATACATAAAGTCTCTATCAGACATATTAAGCTCAACAATAGTTATCTATCTATCCAGTTAAGAGTTTGAATGTGTGGTTTGTAATGTAGGTACTTTGTCCCTGCTACCTATGCTCCATGTGTCAATAGAACAATAAAAATTCATTGGAACCAAAGAGGATGATGGACAACAACTCTGGAAATAACAGAAAATTCAATGTAGGGGTAATTCAAGGTAAAAATTCAAGGTAAAAATGTAGGGGATGTAGACTACTTCCCTAGGAAAAGCAGGCTCTTTCTGAGGAGCTTTTGAAATGACTAAAATACCAAGGGCAATGTGTCAACATGGGTCAGTAGTTCCAAAAGGGATGCTCCCACACTCCAGAGTACCTGGCAATGTTTGGAAGAAGTTTTGGTTATAACAAATGAAGGCATGCTAGAGGCATCTAGAGGACACAAAAATAAAAATAAAACAAAACCCATTGCTGTCAAGGCAAATTTTGACTCATAGCAAACTTACAGTCCACTAAAAGTGCCCCATATGATTTTCAAGTCTGTAAATCTGTACAATATCAGACTGCCACATATTTCACCCCAGAATTGCTGCTGGGTTCAAGCCAGTGACCTTTAAGTTAGCATCCACAACCCAACCAGATCTCCTTATCTTGTGAGTAGAGATCAAGAATATGTCTAAATGTCATACAATTCATAAGACAGCTCCCTCCAATTAAGTTATCCTGCCCAAAATGTCAGAAGTGCAAAGATTGAAAAATTCTGGTATAAAGTAATCCAATATGTAAGAGGCCATGATAAAATTCTCCTAAAAAGCAGTAACATTCAAAAGATTTATTTCAGAAAGGTTAACATGGAAAGATACCATGCAGAGATGTATTTTTTTTTTTTACATAAACTTCTAAAAAAAATTACACTCACTGCCATTGAGTCGATTCTGACTCATAGTGACCCCATTTGGTTTCCAAGGCTATAAATCTTTACAGAAGTAGATCACCCCATCTTCCTTCCACAGAGCAGCTGGTGGGTTTGAACCGCTAACCTGGCTAGCAGCCAAATGCCTTATCCAATACACCACCAAAGCTCCTGACATAAACTTCTATCATGTTGTAAAAGTCACCTGAATGTATGTTACCTTCCATTTTTAACTAAAATTGCAATTGATATATCTTAGAGGTAAGTGGATTCTACTGATCTTTATTATATGTATTTTACATTTTCATTTCCATAGGGTAAATTTTACTTAGTACTTAAAATTTGCATCTACCCTCAATTAGCATGAAGGCTATGAAGACTGTAAACTGTTTCTTTTTTAATATCATTTATAATTTAAATTAAAACATAAGTGTTTATTAAGTTGATAACTTACTTTTATGAAATGATTATTACATGGAAAAATAATCAAGTCTCCCTGTGACTAACTCTGAGAAAGTGAAATTACCTTGTATTCTACATTTTTAATATTAATAATCTTAGTAGGACCTCACAACTGTTCCTATAATCAATATTACAATAAATGGAGAAAAGTTTGAAATTGTCAAAGACTTCACATTGCTTGGTTCTACAATCGACGCCAATGGGAAGCAGCAGTCAGGACATCAGACAATGTATAGCACTGGACAAACTGGCTACAAAGGACCTCTTTCAAGTGCTGAAGACATCTTGTCTCCTTGATGACTAAGGTGCACCTGACACAAGTCATGGCATTTTCAATTGCCTTATATGCATGTAAGAACTGGACAGTGAATAAGGAAGACCAAAAAAAAAAAATTGATACTTTTGAGCTGTGGTGTTGGTGAAGAATGCTGAAAGTACTGTGGACTGCTGAAAGAACTAATAGGTCTGTCCTGGAGGAAGTGAAGCCAGAATGCTCCTGGGAGACGAGAATGGCCAGACTTCATCTCACATACTTTGGCCATGTTGTCAGAAGGGACCATTCCCTGAGAAGGATGTCATGTGTGGCAAGGTAGAGGGTTAAGGAAAGAGGGGAAGGCCCTCAACAAGATGGATTGACATGGTGGCAGCAGGGATGGGCTCAATTATAGCAAGAATCATGGAGCTAGCT
The DNA here is from genome assembly GCF_000298275.1 of Orycteropus afer afer. Lineage (NCBI taxonomy): Eukaryota > Metazoa > Chordata > Mammalia > Tubulidentata > Orycteropodidae > Orycteropus > Orycteropus afer. The sequence continues at coordinate 592,659 of NW_006922201.1, forward strand.
GGCTCAGGACTGGGTGGTGGTTGATGCTGCTGTGCACAAGGTTGCTATGAGTTGGAGACGACTTGACAGCACCTAACAACAATGACAATTTTTATTCTCTCACTTCCCTTCAAAGGGAAAACAATTAGGTTGCGTGCCATTTTGCTGGGAGCTCTGATGGCATAGGGCCTAATGTATTTGACTGCTAACCAGAAGGCTGGCCATTCAAACCCACTCCTCAGAAGGAAGGTTGGGCAATTTATTTCTGTAGTGATATCTCCTTGGAAACCCCAAGAGGGGTTGGTATGAGTTGGACCTGACTCCACGGCATAACGGTAGACACTTCTAGGTAATTGACATATGGAATCACCATTGTTATGGTGACTTTGTACGGATTTCTGGGATTTATCTTTGTCATGATGATAAACGTCAAAATAGAAAAATTTAAGGAAAAAAAAAAAGAATAAACTATTCTCAACATAACAAAAATGGGTCAAGCAACACTGACATTCTCAAGTGGATAATTAAGCTAATTTTCTGGATCATTCAAACTCAAATTATAATTTGTTTAAAACATTTATTTTAACAATCATTTACTTAGCACCTGCACTGTACAAATGATGTATAACATGCTGTGCAGGATAAAAAAATACTCAAGACCTAAGCTTTTCTGTACCAATTCTAGAGACAAAATGCCTGCATAAAATCAAGTTTTAGTTAAGTCAAAACTGCTTAATCTCTCCAGGTTTCTATAATGGTAATATTAAAGAAGAAAAATGAACAAACACTTTTTGTGAGTAGGTTGAGATAGAGAGTCAGTCATCTGTATTGTTTAGTTTAATTTCAGTTGTATTATTAGTAAAATGGGAATAATAGTACCTATGATTTTTGGTGGTGTTATGAGGACAAAATACTTAAAGTCGTCTTTGGCACATATTAAGTAATCAACTTTAAAAAAAAAAAACATTTGAATAAACATGATTTTAGTAAGTGGGTAGAGTCTAAAAATTTACAGGTCATCATGAGCAAATGCCCAGAAGTAGGAAGTTTAGGACTATGTTGAAAAATGCTGAATGGCTTAATGAAACTGTGTTAATAAGATTGATTGGAGGATACATTATAATTCTGTGATAAAAGCCAAATTATAGTCAAAATACAAAAAGGTTAGAAAGCCATGTTAATGAGGTGTGTCTGTGTGTGTGTCTGTGTGTGTGTGAGAGAGAGAGAGAGAGAGTGTGTGTGTGGGTCATCTATGATTCTGAATAGAGTCTTTAAGTTTTGAAAACACTGATGACATTGTGAAGCTTGCATTAGAGGGTAAAAATTGTGCACTGGAGAACAATTTAGTGGTTATTGTCATATACCACGTAAGAGATACAAATACCTGTGCTGAATTTATGGGATGAAGAGTGGAAAAAACAGATAATGGGGATATTAATTCCATTGCCAGCAAGTTAATCTCTACTCAGCCACTCTACAGGATAGTGTGGAACTGTCTTACAGAGTTTCCAAGTCTGCAATCTTCATGGGAGCAGACCACTACATATTCCTCTTGTGGAGTGACAAATGAGTTCAAACTGATGACCTTTAGGTTAGCAGCCAAGCACTTAACCACTGCACCACCAGGGCTTCTATAATAGTAATATTAAAGATGAAAAATGAACAAAACATTTTGTTTGTGTGAGTAAGGTAGAGTCAGTCATGTGTATTGTTTAGCTTAATTTCTTTTCTGTTGCAATTGCACTTTCTATAGGAATAAGTGATGGTAACTTTCTCAAGTTACATGCAGTTCTGCTTTCACCATTGAAAAGTCTACATAAACTCTTTCTTTACTGATTGTTTGAGAAGGAGAAATTTCCAACACCACTAAGGAAAATATTTTTAATTTTTAGTTTTTGTTGTTCAATTTGTTCTATATTTTGGTACATATAGATCTTGTCCTTATGGCTTCTGGTTTATTAGGTATTTCCAGGATAAATATAAACCATGCTTGACCAATTGCAGATGCTTTATTTTAAAAAAAGAACATTGAAGAAGTTACCCAGAAAGTTATGAAGTATAATTGATATTACAGAATCTTTATCAACCCCAAAATTATATGCATTAAAAAAGGGTATTTTATGACAGCTTCTTCCTAAGATATTATAGATCTGGGACTCACAATCTAATATTTTATATGAGAGACAACTTTGCTTCAGGCATAATAATTTTATTGCATATCATTATTTATTTCTATTACCCTAAGTCCATCACTCATCTGTCAGTTTGTCATACTGTAGTGGCTTATTTGTGGCTCTGATGCTGGAAACTATGCCACTGATATTTCAAATACCAGCAGGGTCAGCTATGTTGGACAGATTTCATTGGAGCTTCTAGACTAAGAAAGAGCTAATGATCTAATTCTGATAAAATTGGCTAGTGAAATATGAAATGGAACAGTTAAATATTGACTACCTAGGCATTAGTGAGCTGAAATCAAATGGTATTGGCCATTTTGAACTGGACTATTATATACTCTACTATTCTGTTGTGGTTGTTGTTGTTAGGTGCTGTCAAATCAGCTCTGACTCATAGTGACCCTATGTACAACAGAATGAAACACTGCCTGGTCCTGCTCCAGCCTTACAATCTTTGCTATACCTGAGCATGTCATTGCAGCCAGTGTCTCAATCCATCTCATTGAGGGCCTTCCCCTTTTTAGTTGACCCTCCATTTGACCAAGCATGATATCCTTCTCCAGGGACTGGTCTCCTATGCTGAGAAAGACAAATAGAAGAGGAATGGCACAACATTCATAGTAAAAAGAACATTTCAAGATCTATTCTGAAATACAAAGCTGTCAGTGATGTGATAATATCCATATGCTTACAAAGAAGACTACTTAATGTGACTATTATTCAAATTTAGGTAACAACTATCAACTCTAATGATGAGGGAATTAAAGATTTTTACAACTTTCTGCAGTTCATAATTAATCAGAAATGCAATTAAGATTCACCGATAATCACTAGTGATTGGAATGTGAAAGCTGAAAACAAAGAAGGATTGTTGTTGTTGTTAGGTGGCATTGAGTGGGCTCCAACACATAGCAACCCTATGTACAACAGAACGAAACACTGCCCAGTTCTGCACAAACCTCACAATCCTTTCTATACCTGAGCTCATCATTGCATCCACTGTATCAATCCATCTCATTGAGGTGGGTCAGTAGTTGGAAATATAATCTTGGTGATATAAATGATAATTCATGATAGAATTTTGCGAGACCAGCAACATATTCATTGGAAATATCTTTTCTCAACAACATAAATGGTGACTATACATATGAACATTTCCATGTAGAATACACAGGAATCAATTCAACTACATCTGTGGAAAGAGATGATGGAGAAGACAGATAGAACATTGCAAGGAACCAACTGAAGATCACATGATCAATGTTTTATATGCAAATCCAAGTTGAAGCTAAGATAATTAAAACAGGTCCACAAGAACCAAAGTACAACTTTGAGTATATATCATCTACATGTGGAGAATATAATAGATTTGACATTTTGAACACTAATGACCAAAGACCAGTTGAGTTGTCAAATGACATCAATAACATTATACATGAAGAGAACAAAAATGAAAGTCATTAAAAAGATGGAAAGAAAAAAGACCAAAATGTGTGTAAGAAGAGACTGTGATACTTAATCATGAATGTAGAAGAGCTAAAGTAAATGGAAGAAATAATGAAGTAAAATAGGTAAACAGAATATTCCTAGGGGTGCTTGAAAAGACAAATTAAGGTATTATAATGAAACATGCTAAGTTCAGGAGATAGAAAACCAAGAGAAGAACATGCTCCACATTTCCCTAGAAAACCAAAAGAGTAGAACATGCTCAGCATTTCCCAAGCTGAAGAACTAAAGAAATTATTATGCCTCAAATTGCAATATTGACAGATTATATGGGTAAAAAGTTGAATGGCATAGGAAGCATCAAAAAAAGATGAAAGGCATACAGAATCACTGTGTCAAAAAGCATTGATTAATGTTCAACCATTTCAGGAGGTAGCATATGATCAAGAAGTGATAGTATTGAAAGAAAAAATTCAAATTGCACTGAAGTCATTGATGAAAAACAAAGGTTCAGAAACTGATAGAATACAAATTAGTGGTTTCAATAAATGAATGTAACACTGCAAGTACTCATTCATGTATTCCAAGAAATCTGGGACATAGCTTCTTGGCTAACCAACAGGAAGTAATGTATATACAGGCCTATTCCAAAGAAAGGTGATCCAATAGCATTTGAAATTATATATATATATATATATATATATACATATATATATATATATATATATA
>NW_006922201.1:597104-606831 GCF_000298275.1 Orycteropus afer afer
AGTCCGTGGACAGAGAACTGCCAGAAATTCAAACCAAATTCAGAAGAGGACATAGAACAGGGATATTGCTGATGTTAGATGGATCTTGGCTTACAGCAGAGAATACAAGATGTTTTACTGAGTATGCAAAGACATTCAAGTGTGTAGATCATAAGAAATTATGAATAACATTGCAAAGAATGGGAATTCCAGAACACTTAATTGTATACGAGGAAGCGGTACATAGATCAAAAGGCAGTTTTTGAACAAAACAATTGGATACTACGTGGTTTAAAATCAGGGAAAGTGTATGTCAGATTCAGATCCTTTCACCACATTTATTCAATCTTTATGTGGGGCAAATAATCTGAGAAAGTGGACTAAATGAAGAATAATTTGTCATCAGCTTTGGAGGCAGATTTACTAACAACCTTCAACACACAGATGACACAGCTATGCTTACTGAAAGTTAGGACTTGAAAAACTTACTAATGAAAATCAAAGACTACTGTCTTTAGTATGGATTACACCCAACATAAAGACAATAAATCCTCACAACTGGACCAATAAGCAACATCATGATAAATACAGAAAATATTGAAGTTCTCAAGGATTTCATTTTACTTGGATCCACAATCAATACCCTGGAAGCAGCCCCCAAGAAATCAAATCGTGTAGTGCATTGGGCAAATCTGCTGCAAATGTTTTCTTTAAAGTATAAAAAAGCAAAGATATCACTTTGAAGACTAAGATGGGCCTGACCCAACCCATGGTACTTTCAATTGCCTCACATGATGTGAAAGCTGAACAATGAGTAAAAAGATCAAAGAAGAATTGATACCTTCAATTATGGTGTTGGTAAAGAATATTGAATATACCATGTGTGAGGCTGGAGTAAACTCAAGCCACCAACATTTCTGTTGGTAGCTTCCTTCAGGTGTCAGGCCCTGATGAGACAGCCTGATAAGACAAACGAGGTGGCAGAACCCACCCAGGCTGGAAATTCCCATGCGATGATAAACTTCTTCCTGTGAAGCCCCCTCATACTAATTAGGTGCAGACCCATGCTAGCAGGTAATTGGACCCCACCATTTCCTTAGTGTCCCCCACTTAGGTCCTCTACAAGACTATAAACCCTACCCTCCCCAACCAGGTGGCCTGACTTCTCGGGCCCCTCTCAGGGACCCATGAACTTCACCCAGGCCCCTCTCAGGGACACGTAAACCTCACCCAGAAACACAGAATAAAAACTTCTCTTTAACTTCACTTTTGTGCATCCTCTTCTCCTTACAGTGACTTTACCTTTGGTGCCGAAACCAGAGAAGAGGAGTAGAACTTGAGGAAATTCTTATTCCTCTTCTCCCTCTTCCTTCTGGACCAGGGAATTCCGGCCCCCCTGCATCCACCACCAGTAAGTCACATCTTACCCTGTGCTCAATGCCCACCAGAGGACATATATTTTGTATTTTGTTGTCCTCCATCCTTTGGGCCATTTTAATTCTTTGGCTCTGGGCGATGAACCAATGCCTACTACCAAGCAGTTTGAATTGGTTCTATTGTAATCCATCTACGTCTGACTGAGAAGTTGTGTGAATATTTCTGTGATGCTCCAAGATCTAGGTTGTGGAGTTTGAGTGGGCCCTCAGTTGAATTCCGTGTGAAGTCGGATCAGCATAACGGTGTAGCTCTGCCCTCCGCTCCGGGGTTTATACGGAGACACCTTAGCCAAAGACTCACTTAAATCCCCGAGAGGGGAGCAGACAACCAGCCATCTGACTGGTCCTCAGGACATGTCTCCAGTGTGATTACTCTTGGGGAACTGACGTGCCCAAATGTCTGAGTTCTGCACCGGAGTTTTCTCCATCACTGGCAAAGGGAATAATCGTGGTACCACGTCAGAAACTCCTCACAGTCCGGGAGTTTGGTTGCTCAGGGATGCCTGACATCCTATCTCCCTTGAGGGTCATTCCTCGGAGGGTCATTCCTTGTTTGACTGTCCAACATCAGGTGGAGATGTCCACTTACGTAAAACAGTCCCACTGGCATAGGGTTCCAGGAATCCTATCCAAAGAACTTAGAACCAATGGGTAATCAAAACTCCAAAATTGATCCAACAACCCCTCTGGGGTGTTTATTAACAAACCTTAAGACCTTATTACTAGACCAGGACCTCCGTCCCAAATGCCTAATCTTTTACTCCACCACAGCATGGCCCCAGTACCAAAAAGACAATGGCTCTCGCTGGCCAGAGCACGGGACTTTTGACCTTAATATCCTTACAGACTTAGACAATTTTTGCTGATGCACAGGCAAATGACCAGAAGTCCCCTATGTCCAATCCTTCTTTTGTTTGCGCTCCCAGCCCTCATTGTGCTCAAAATGTAATACCACGCAAATCCTCCTTGCTCACGAAAAACCCAAACCTCACAAACCCAAGCCTCTCTCCCCCTCTGAAACCACTCAAACAATTTCTTCTTCCTCCTTCTTTGACCTGCCTGAAAACATTTTCCCACCCCCCAGACCTCTCCCTTACTCTACAACACAACCCCCTCCCCCTCAAGCAGCACCTTCCTCCCTTCCGTTTACCCCTACAACTAACTCCCTGTCCTCCTGTCTCACCTACTTCCCCAGACATCCTCCTCTGCCTCTCCCACCCTCTCTTGTCCAAACACCCAGTCTAAACACACCTGAGATGCCACAGAAATAAAATGCTCCAATGCCTCCTGGCAGGTCTGCAAGCTCTCTCATAAAACAATTAATTTTCACAAGCTCCAAACCATTACCCAACTTCCTAATGAAAACCCAGCCACCTTCCTGAACCCATTAACCAAAACCCTCACCCAATTTAACAGTCTAGACCCCTCCTCTTCGACTGGAACCATGGTCCTAGCCACTCATTTCATAACCCAATCAACTCCTAACATTAGAAAAAAAAAAGCTGAAGAGGGACCCCAAACTCCCATTGAAAACTGAGTAAACATGACATTTAAAGTCTTTAACACCTGAGAGGAGAAAGCGGAGGCAGATAGGGAAGCCAGGACCCGCCAGAAGGCCGCCTTGCAGGCCAATGCCTTGCTAGCGGCCCTGAAGCCAACACATAGTGACAGAAGACTTCCTTCCTCGGTGACTCCCCGATCCTGCTTCAAGTGCAGTAAGGAAAGGCACTGGGCCAAATCCTGCCCTCATCCCTGATCGGCTGGATCCTGACCACCCTCCAGCCCATGTCCAGCATGTGGTTTAAATGGACATTGGAAGAGTGACTGTCCCTCTGTGTCAAAGCACGGAGGGCCATCCTCCCCATCCACTATCCTGCTGTCGACAATCTTGGGCCTGGCCACTGACAACTGAAGGAGCCTGGACTCAACAACCCCGATCACTCTCACTGAGTCCAGGGTCACTATCAAAGTAGCAGGTAAGTCAATCTCCTTTTTGATTGATACGGGGACTACCTATTCTGTACTCCCCTCCTTCTCAGGACCATGTTTCCTTTCCTCAGTCTCCATTATGGGAATTAATGGGCAACCCTCAAACCCCCCCTCACACAACAAGCCCCATCACCTGCGTAATAGATAACAGAATTCTCTCACACTCATTTCTTGTTAGACCAACTTGCCCTACCCCCCTTTTAGGACAAAATTTCCTACAAAAATTAAGACCACTCTAACCGGGACTTAAGATCACTCTGCCTCTCTTCTACTATCACTGACTACTACCTCCTCACAGACACCAACTTTCCTCATGTCCCCTGACCTTGTTAATCCTTGCATATGGAATACCTCTTCCCCATCCATTACCTCTCATCACCCTCCTATTATAGTACATTTAAAAACCCTACACAGTTCCCGTCCAAACCCCAATTTCTTATCTCCCGCACACGCTGACACAGCCTAAAACCTCTTATACAGCACTTTTTACCTAAAAAACTCTTAATCTCCACTCAATACCCTTATAACACCCCTATCCTACCAGTGCAAGCAGAACAAATATTACAACAAGTTCTATCCACAGACCCTCAGAAACACACACCAACCCCTTCTTTTTCCTGACTCTACTGCATTAAAAAAAAAAAAAAGTGTAACCAATATCTCCCATTGTTTCTTATATACTTCCCTAATTTGACCCTTATTAACTGCTGTTCCCATAAACATTACTTCTTTTTCATCCTCCACCTCCTACCAAAAACAACAGAACCTACTCTTCCTTGTTACCTTCATTAATTCCTCTTTACCACCTGTATACTTCCTCCCCAATTCTATTGTTAACTGTACACATTATTTACCTATAAATGGTACTGTATACCCTAACGATAACCATACCTTCTTTTAGTGTAATAGTACAATAACTCCTTACAATAAATTCTTCCACAGAAAATCCATACCTCCCAGTAACTATCATTCATAAACTCACACTCTACACAGAAACTGAATTATCTTTTCTACAACACTAACCCAGAAAAAAACAACAGCCTTCTTTCCTATCATAATTAATCTTTCTTTAACCTCCACCACCCTGTCTGTTGAAACACAGTATCACATCAACACGAGAATTAGAAAATCAGTTACAGTTCCTAGTAGAAACCACAGCAGACTCTCTAACCGCCTTACAACACCAACTAACCTCTTTAACTAAAGTTACTTTACAGAACTGACAAACCCTTGATCTGCTAATAGCCAAAAATGAAAAAACATACCTCTTCCTTAGAAAAAAATACTACAACTACTATATCAACAAATCTTAGCCTCACAGAAAAAAATATTAACACTTGAGTGAAGACCTATGCAGAAAAAAACAAATCAACAACTCCCCATTCACGTGGTTTCAGCCTCCATTAACCGCCTGGCTACTTCCCCTCATAAACCCATTTATACTAATTACCATCTTCTTCCTCTTTGCCCCTTACCTCCTCAAGTTTATCTGAAGCCAACTTGAAGAAATATTTCGGGTCACGGTGAATCAACTTCTCCTGCATCCTTACAACAAGTTGCCAACTGATGACCCCAGCTTTTCAGACTCCAAACTATGAAATCCCTCTCTGCCTCTCTGACCCCGTTCAGCAGAAAGAAACTAAGAAAATCACGTCACCCTTTATCCATTAAAAGAGATTGGAATGTTAAGCCAGAGTAAACTCAAGCCACCAACATTTCAGTTGGCAGCTTCCTGCAGGTGTCAGGTCCTGATGAGATGGCCTGATAGGACAAATGAGGTGGCAGAACCCGCTCAGGCTGGAAAGTCCCATGTGATGATAAACTTCCTCCTGTGAAGCCCCCTTATACTAATTAGGTGCAGACCCATGTCAACAGCTAAGTGGACCCTGCCATTTCCTTAGTGTCCCCACTTAGGTCCTCTACAAGACTATAAACCCTCCCCTCCCCAGCCAGGCAGCGTGACTTCTTGGGCCCATCTTGGGGACCCATAAACCTTGCTGGGAAGCACAGAATAAAAACTTCTCTTTAACCTCACTTTTGTGCATCCTCTTCTTACTGTGACCTTACACCATGGACTGCCAGAAGAATGAGCAAATCTGTCTTGGAAGAAGTACAACCAGAAAACTCCTTAGAAGTTAGAATAATAAGACTTCATCTTAAGTAGTTTGAACAGATTATTAGGAGACTCTGGTTGCTGGAAAAAAAGACATCATGCTTCGTAAATTAGAGGGTCAGTGAAAAAGAGGAACACCTTCAATGCAATTGATTAGCATGTGGCTGCAACAATGGGGTCAAATATAACAATTGTAAGGATGGCACAGTACTGGGCAGTATCTTTTCTGCTGTACATTGTGTCACTGTGAGTTGGTCTCAAAAGAATCTAATAACAACAGCAACATTATTCCTAGTAAGAAGAAATATGATTAAAACAATTTTATGATAGAAGCTTGAAATACAATTAGACATGAGAATGCAGCAATGTTTACCTGAAAAAAACTCCAGTACATCAGGAACTTTAATGTTATAAAAAAATAAGACATGATCCATGAACATTACTGAGTTTTCCTAGGGTGACTAGAATGACTGATAAAAATCTTTGAAAATTTTCCAAGTAAAAGTAAATTTGATAGCACCAAAATGGAATGCTATGGTCTAAAAAGAACAGTGTTGCTCCAAACGTACCTGTAAATCAATCAAGAAATGATCAAATCCTCAGTATCAAAAAGAAAAGAGACCTATAAACATATGCAAAGACATTCTAACCAGAACAAGAACCAGGCTTTTCTCCTATCAGATTGACAAAGAATAAAAAATTTGATTAAATATATTTTTCACAACAGTGAAACAGTGTTGGGAACACACCAGTGTTTCAAAACAGTGTTGGGAACACTTTCCATGTGGAATAAAAGTTGATACCATATTTTATAGAACAATTGAGCAAAATCAATCTGTCTAGCCTAAAAAAATACACATAACCCTCTATTTGGAGATACTCATGCTATAAGTATTCTTTAAACGGGTTCAAGAATAAAAACAACAAAAACCAAACTCACTACCTTTGAGTCAATTTCAACTCATAGCAACCCCTTTTGGGTTTCCGAGGCAGTAAATCGTTACTGAAGTAGATTGCCCAGCCTTCCTTCCACAGAGTGACTGGTGGATTTGAACCACCACCTTTCTGGTTAGCAGTTAAATGCCTTAGGCATTATGCCACCAGAGTTCCTTAGGTACAAGAATAATTAGTGTATAATTGTTTGTAATATCAAGTGTTTGAAATCAACTTAAATGTTCATTAACTGGTGGCATGTTAAATATATCATGGCTTATATATTGATATAGGACTTCCTGAATGGTTCAAATAATTAATGTACACTTTGTTGCTAATGGAAATGTTGGAAATTCAAGTTTACCCATAGGTTCATAAGTTGAAAGACCTCATAATTTACTTCTGGAAAATCAGCCACTGAAAACTCTGTGCAGCATAGTTCTGCTCTGACACACACGAGGTCACTATGAGTAAGGGTTGACTGGCCTGTAACTGGTTTTTACTGATATATATTGATATAAATATATCAATAGAATGATAAGTGGGCATTAAAAATAATGAGGTGAATTTTTGAGCACTCATATCAAATAACTTCTAAGGTATTGTTAAGTGAAATAAGACACAGATTTCTGTGAACAGCATGCAAATATTACTGACAAAAATGAAAGAATATTTTCATGTATGTTTGCTTTTAGATAGAATATATCTGAATGGATTCCAAAAAATGAGAAACAAGAAGGATGTTTGGCATGGAGAATTGTTTGTTGGGATGGATAGAGGAGAGCAAGGGCCTTTAGTATTCATGTTATAAGCTCACGTCCATTTGAATTCTGCATTATGCCCCTGACTTATTTATTCAAAACACATGTTAAATTATAATATTTATGGAAATATAAAGGAATAATAAATGCCACCTTTCCAGCTTCCCTGTTAGTATGGATTGATATAAATAACAAAGGTGTATAATTTTCATGTGGTCCTCAAAAAGGTCTTTCTCTCTTAAAAGTGTAAAAAACATTGCTTTAGATTTTGCCATCCTCTGTGAATTAATGTGCCGATAACACTTTTGATATGCCCTTCTACTGAAGTTTTTATTACTGTTATCAGTACTATTTTTATTTTAAATTACTGCATAAGCCTTGTCATATAGTAAGGAGATTCTCAAAAAAAATATTTCAGATAGTTGAATAATAGACACCAGTACACACTTTAGTATGCAAAGAAACAAACATGCTGTTTCCTTCACAGTGAGAAGAAGGAAATCACTAAGACTTAGATCACATGTATATTATGTTCTGAGATTTATAGGAGTGTTTTCTAACTGCAAATAATTATTATAGTAGCTACATCTATTTTCTCATCCATGTATTTCCTTAGTGCCCTTGTAGTGACACAGAGAATGGGAAACCATAATGGGTAAATGGCAATTCAGTGAAAACTTACTGGGAGGAACTCACTTTAGATTTTATAACACCAATAATTTTTTGAATAAAATTGCTGCAATATGAATTTCAAAATATGTTTTTACAAGTGTGAATGGCATACTCACACATGATAATAGCAATAAAGGATAATTTTGTGGGCTTGTTTAAAACATATATGTCTGAAAAAACATCAAGTAAACTCCTTAAAATCTATTAAATAAAATAGACAGGAAGCTAGCAGAATAGATTAACATCTATTCTGTGTTGAGGTAAAATCATCTGAATTTAGTTATAAATTTTCCCTGTAGTATCTGAAAAATTTATTTGGAATGTACTGAGTCTTATATAGTTCATATAAAAAACAGATGCTCTGTTTTCATATTTCTCTATCCCTCTTAATAAAATTGTGTTGCGTACAACCCAGACATCAAATCTTTACAATAGCATGGTTACTGTGTTAATTTAGGTAACAATATCATTAATTAGGCTGGTCAAAACATAAAGAATCCAGTGCATCATGGGATAATTCTTTGGTTTGGGTTTTACTTGTTTATTATCTTTTTAAAATTATACTATTTATATTATAGGAGTAATATAAATTGTACTATTTATGTTACTGGTAATGCAGTGCCTAAGGCACTTGACTGCTAACCAGAAGGCTGGCAGTTCAAACCCACCAGCCACTCCTTGGAAGGAAGATTGGGCAATATACTTCCATATTGATACCACCTTGGAAACCCAAGGAGGGGTCACTATGAATCGGGTCTGACTCAAAGGCACATAACAACAACAACAATAATAACATTTGTATTATATAACCAGAAATCTGATGGTTCAAACCTGCCGTGTAGTAAATTACCTGGTATGGCTTTACTAGCCACAAGTCTTTGTAAACTCTGTGGTGGAATTTGCCATAAGCAACTGAGTAACTTCTGATTGTTAAGGTTATCCACCTGGGGTATTTCTCTTGCAAGTGGCATGAAGCAATCTTCTGGGAAGTTCCCTTTCTCACAGGTGTATAGAATTCTGATGTTGAGATTGGTTAGTTTGGCCACTCTACCAGGCTCAAAATGAGCCCTTCTAGAGGCAGAAGGAATCTCTGACTACTGGCTGAGAAAGACATGCTGCTGAAAGAAACACACTCCTGAGAGACATGCACTTGCTGAGAGAGAGATGTAAGGGACGCACTGCTGAGAGAGATTTTGGTGGCTGCTGAGTGAGATGGCTGGCTGCAAGAGACTGAGTGCATTTCTGAATTTGAATTGTAGCTTGTTGCTTCCCTAATAAACCCTTTAATCTGTGAGTTCTGTGTGGCCTCTAAGGTAATTACTGAACCCAGCAGAGAGGTAGTGGGTGCTGGGGGTGGAATGATTGGTGTCAGGGTTGGTGAAAGGGTTGGAGATAGGCAGCATGTCTGGCTTTGCAGAAATAGGCTTTGGGCTGCTGAGGGTGATTTTGTCTTCCTCTTGTGGGGTTAGAGGAGGTCAGAAGATGAGGCCTCCCTGCCCTGTTGGCAAAATGCATCTGTCATGCTTCAGAAAGAAGATTGGGCAATCTATTTCCCCAGAGATATCACCTTGGAAACCAAAGGAAAGGTGGCCATGAGTCAGAGTCAACTGGATGGCAGTGAGTTTGTTTTTTGTTTTTACTTTTTGTATGGTATATGATAATTATATTTCAATTGTGTATATGCTTTTCTGATATGTACCTCCTCTTTTAAATATTATATCCCAAAGGAAACATAATTTCCCTACAAAACTCTCCCTTGTGAATATTAGTTCTGTAAAGATGGAGTCTGATTTTTTTAAAAAAATACATTTTATTGAAATATAATTTATGTGCAGTGAAATAAA
>NW_006922201.1:607678-611417 GCF_000298275.1 Orycteropus afer afer
TTTTTTTCCAATCTGTAGCTTCTCTTTTTCACTCTTTTGGAGAAGTATATGGAAGTACATAAAACTTTAATTTTTAGACAGTCTCATTCATCTAGTTTATCTTCAGCTGTATGTGAATTTTGAGTTATGTTTGACAGTCTATTTATGCCATAAATGAGGGCCCCTAAATTTGTCTCTATTTTTTCTTTGAGGAACTTTATAGTTCTAGTTTTCACATTTAATTTTTTGATCCATCTGGAGTTAGTTTTTATGTATGGTGTGAGGTACAGATCTTATTTCATTTTTCTGCAGGTGGATATCCAATTTTGTCAGCACCATTTGTTAAAGAGACAATCTCTTCCCCATTTAATGGATTTCAGCATATTGTCAAAAATCAGCTGATCATGGGGGGGTTATTAGGGAAGCAACAAGCTACAATTCAAATAGGATCTATTTCTGGGTTCTCAATTACTTTCCTCTGATCTATGTGCCTGTTGGATGGAAGGTTGGGAAATCTACTTCCATAGTGATACTGCCTCGGAAACTCAAGGAGGGGTCTCTATGAGTTGGATCTGACTCCACAGCAGAGTGAGCCCACATGGAGAGAGAAACCTCCCCGAGATCCAGCACCTGGAATTCAGCCTTCTAGCCTCCAGAAGATATCAAGTAACCCCAAGGACACTCTGGATCTGGAAGACTGAAAAGATACGATATTCCCCTTGTTACTCTTATACCCCACATCCTCTTGGTGAATGGAGGTTTGGCCATCCCCCACTCCCACCCACCTTCTGGACCCGCAGGAACTCCACCCTACTCTGTGTGCTTGGACGGAGTCTGGGTGCCCTGCACTGCCCTTCCACTATTTTTCTTTTCTCTTTCTTTTGTCTGGTTTTTAGTTTGCTTGCTTTTGTCTGTTTTGAAACTACTACTATTATTAATACTGTTGACCTTTTTCACCTTTTTTCTTTTCCCTGTTCCAGGTTGCAAAAGTTTTTTCTTCTTTATTTCTTGTGGTTAACCCTGTTTCTTGTTTTCTCTTTGCTTTTTTCCCATTTTTTTCTTCATTATTCTCCTTCTCTGCCTTTTTCTCTTATTGCCCTATCCCCAGATATTACAAGTTTTCTTTTCTTTTCTTTTTTTTTTTTTCCATTGATCTTCTTGTTTGTCCAGAGGGGGCAGCCATTTTGATTGTTTACACATGGCAGCCATTTTGGATGTTTAAAGTGACAGACGGTGCAGCCATTTTGAATGCTTACTTCCAAATGGTGGCCATTTTGGATATTTAAAGTGACCGAGGGCACAGCCATTTTGAATGTTTGAAAGTGGTGGCCATTTTGGATATTTAAAGTGATAGCATTCTCATTCAGATTCCAGGGACCTAAGAACAGGCAGCAAGGTGGGAAGTAGGGAGAAGACAGAAAAGGCAAAGGGGACCAGAACAGATTGAGGAGTCAGCCTCAGGGACCCAGGTGAAGACAGGGAACCCAGGTCATGCCCCACAAGCAGCAAGGTGGGAAGCAGGGAGAGGACAGAAAAAGCAAAGGGGACTGGAACAGATTGAGGAGTTAGCTGCAGGGATCCAGGTAAGGATGGTTGGAGGGGTTTCCAACAGCTAAGGGAGACAAACTTGTCTGTCGGTTTGTCCTACTGTAGTGACATGTTGCTGTGAGTCTTGAGGCTGTGCCACTGGTGTTTCACACCCAGAGGGTACACTGTTGCACAGGTATCAGCCCAGCTTGCAGACTGAGACTGACCAGGAAGAAGGAGGAGGCCTTCCACTTCTCAAAGAATTGGCAGGGAAAACCTTATGAATAGCAGAGAAACACTGTCTAATACATTACTGCACAAACTTATGAATAGTCCAGAAATATTAGGAAGATGAGTCAATTTTCTTTGAAAGCTCTCAAAGTAGGACTACAAAAGAGCTGCATTATCAGAGTAAAATCAGCCTTACTCATATGGATAAGGTAAAGCTTTCGAGACCTCCATTTGCTGATGTGGCATCACTCAAATTGAGGAGAAACAGTGGCAAACATCCATTAATAATCGGAACCTGGAATGTACTAGGTATAAAACTAGGAAAATTGGAAGTTGTCAAAAATGAAATGGAACACATAAAGATTGATATCCTAGGCGTTAGTGAGCTGAAATGGACTGGTTTTGGCCATTTTGAATCAGACAACCATATGATCTACTATGCTGGGAATAACAGTTTAAAGAGGAATGGTGTGGCGTTCATCATCACAAAGGATGTTTCAAGATCTGTCCTGAAGTACAAGGCTGTCAGTGATAGGATAATATCCATATGCCTACAAGGAAGACTCGTTAATATAACTATTATTCAAATTTATGCACCAACCACTAAAGCCTAAGATGAGGAAATTGAAGATTTTTATCAACTTCTGCAGTCTGAAATTGACCAAACGTGCAATCAAGATGTGTTATCACTGGTTACTGGAATGAAAAATTTGGAAACTAAGAATCACTGGTAGTTGGAAAATTTGGCCTTGGTGACAGAAATAATGCTGGAACTGGCATGGTAGAATTTTGCAAGACCAATGACTTGTTCATTACAAACACCTTTTTTCAACAACACAACTAAGGCTGTACACATGGACTCCACCAGATGGAACACACAGGAATCAGACTGACTACATCTGTGGCAAGAGGTGATGGAGAAGCTCAGTATCTTCAGCCAAAATCAGGCCAGGAGCTGATTGTGGAGCAGACCATCAACTTCTCATATGCAATTTCAACTTGAAGTTAAAGACAATTAAAACAAGTCAAAGAGAGCCAAAAGATGATCTTTAATATATCCCTCCTGAATTTAGAGACCATCTAAAGAATACATTGATGCATTGAACACCAATGACCAGAAACCAGATAAATTGTGGGATGACATCAAGAGCATCATCCATGAAGAAAGCAGAGGTCACTGAAAAGACAACAAAAGAAGAGAAGACCAAAATGGATGACAGAAGAGACACTGAAACTTGCCCTTGAACAGAGAGTAGCTAAAGCCAATGGAAGAAATGACAAGATAAAAGAGTTGAATCGAAGATTTCAAAGAACAGCTCAAAAAGGCAAAGCCAATTATTATAATGAAATGTGCAAAGACCTGGAGTCTGAAAACCAAAAAGGAAAAACACGCTAAGCATTTCTCAAGCTGAAATAATTGAAGAAAAAAATTTAAGCCTCGAGTTGCAATATTGAAAGATTCTAAAGGCAAAACTTGGAATGATGCAGGGAGCATCAAAAGAAGATGTTAGGAATATACAGAGTCACTGGACCAAAATGAACTCATCGATCTTCATCCATCTCAGGTGGTGGTATATGATCTAGACCCAATGGTACTGAAGGAGGAAGTTGAAGCTGCAATGAAGGAATTGGTGAAGAACAAGGCTCCAGGAATTGATGGAATACCCATTGAGGTATTTCAACAAATGGATGCTGCTCTGAAGCCCCTCACTCGGTTATACCAAGAAATTTGGAAGATAGCTACCTGGCTAGCTGACTGGAAAAGATCCATATTTGTACCCATTCCAAAGAAAGATGATTCCACACAATATGGAATTATTGAACAATGTCATTAATATCACATGCAAGTAAGATCTTACTGAAAATAATTCAAAAACAGTTGTAGCAGTATATTGACAGAGAACTTCCAGAGGTGCAAGCTTGATTCAGAAGAGGATGTGGAACAAGGGATATCATAACTGTTGTCAGATGGATCTTGGCTCAAGGCAAAGAATACCAGAAA
>NW_006922201.1:620527-645119 GCF_000298275.1 Orycteropus afer afer
CCTTTCCTTCAAGGCTCAGGGGTCCAAGATTATCTTCTGTGTCTGTGTTAATTGGTTTCCCTTTTCTTTGTTGAAGAGGGTCTGTGCAATCCTTCGGCCTAGTCTGCCATCTTGCCCCGCCTCACAAAGGAACTCTTTCAAGTGCTGTTGAGCAAGGATGTCTCCTTGAGGCCTAAGGTGCACCTGACACAAGCCATGATAATTTCTAATAGTTTCCTATGCATGTGAGAGCTGGAAAATGAATAAGGAAGACTGAAGAAGGGTTGATGTTTTTGAGTTGTGGTGCTGGAAAAGAATGCTGAAGGTACCATGGATTGTCAAAAGAACTAACAGATATGTCCTGGAGGAAGTGCAGCCAAGATGCTTCTTGGAGGCGAGGATGGTGAGACTTTGTCTCACCTACTTTGGTCATGTTGTCAGAGGGGACCATTCCCTGGAGAAGTATATCATGCTTTGTAAGGTGGAGGGTCAATGAAGGAGGGGAAGACCTTCAACGAGTTGGATTGACACAATGGCTGTGACAATGAGCTCAAGTATAGCAAGGATCGTGGAGCTGGCATGGGATTGGGCAGTGTTTCTTTCTGCTATGCATGGGGTCGCTATGAGTCAGAAATGACTGGACAGCACCTAACAACAACAACAACATGTGTCTGTTGTTGCACCAGTATTAGGCTTTTCGACTACTGTGGCTCTATAATAGGTTTTGAGGTCTGGGAGTATGAGACCTTCTATTTTGTTCTTATTCAATAGTGCTTTGCTTATGTGATGTCTCTTTCCTTTTCATATAAAATTAGTGATTGTTTTTTCCATATCCTTAAAGAATGTTGATTGGATCTGAATTGGGATTGCATTGAGTGTTTAGATCACTTTGTATAGTATTGACACTTTCACAATATTCAATCTTCCATCCATGAGCATGGTATGTTCTTCCATTTAGGTAATCTCTCAGGGTTTCTTAGAGTAGTGATTTGTACTTTTGTTTGTACAGTTCTTTTGTGTCCTGGGTGAGATTTATTACCAAGTATTTTATTTTTGTGGTAACTATTGTAAATGGTATTGATGTCCTTATTTCCTATTCAGCAATCTCTTTGCTGGTCTGGAGGATTCCAACTGATTTTTGGATATTGATCTTGTATCCTGTCACTATACTAAATCTCTCAATTAGCTCCAACAGTTTTTTTGCTGAGCCTCTTGGGTTTTCTAGGTATAGGATCATTTCATCAGCAAATAGGGATAGTTTGACTTCTTCTTTACCAATTTGGATTCCTTTGATTTCCCTTTCTTGCCTTATTGGTCTGGCTAGGACTTCTGGTGCAATATTGAATAGAAGTGATGATAGAAGGCATCTTTGACTGGTTCCTGTTCTCAAGGAGAATGGTTTCAGTCTCTCTCCATTGAGAATAATGTTGACTCTTGTTTTTTCATATATACTCGTTATTATGTTGAGGAATTTTCCTTCTATTCCTATATTGCTGAGAGCTTATAGCAGAAATGGGTGTTGGATTTTATTAAATGCCTTTTCTGCATTGATCGATATGATCATGTCATTCTTTTTCTTTTATTTATTTATGTGATGGGTGATGTTGATTGTTTTTCTGATGTTAAACCATCCTTGCATACCTGGTATGAACCCAAATTGTTGTAATGTATTATATTTTTGATATGTTGTTGGAGTCTATTGGCTAGGATTTTGTTGAAGATTTTTGCATCTATATTCATGATGGATATTGGTCTGTAGTTTTTCTTTTGAGTGATGTATATGCCTTGTTTTGGTATCAAGGTTATGCTTGATTCATAAAATGAATTTTGGGGGATTCTGTCCTTTTCTATGTTCTGGAATAGTTTGAGTAGGATTGGTGTCAATTCTTCTCTGAATATTTGGTAGAATTCACCAGTAAAACTGTCTGGATCATTGTCCTTTTTTGTTGCTAAATATTTTATGATTTGTTCAATTTTTTCTTTTGTTATGGGTCTGTTTAAATTTTCCAACATAGCCTTTGTTAGTTTAGGTAAGGATATGTTTCTAAAAACTTGTCCATTTCTTCTAGATTTTCAAATTTGTTGAAGTAGGCACTCTGGTGGTGTAGTGTCTAAGGCATTTGACTACTAACCAAAAGGGTGGTGGTTCAAACCCACCAGCCACTCCTCAGATGGAATACTGGGCAATCTATTTCCATAGAGATACCTCCTCAGAAACCCAAGGAGGTCTGACTATGAGTCAAATCAACTAGATTGCAGTGAGTTTTTTTTTTTTTTTTTTTTAATAGTTGGTCATAGTATCCTGATATTATCCTTTTAATTTCTGTTAGTTCTCTACTGGTGACACACAATTCATTTCTTATTAATGTTCCTTGTATTCTCTCCCTATTTTCCTTTGTTAAATTTGCCAGTGGTTTGTCAATTTTATTAATCTTTTCAAAGAATCAACTTCTGGTCTTGTTGATTTTTTCTATTGTATTTCTATTTTCTGTTTCATTTATTTCTGCTTGAATCTTTATTATTTCTTTTCCTCTGGTGATTGTAGGCTTTTTTGGCTGCTATTTTTCTAATTGTTGGAGATGTTTGGATACAGTGTTGACTTTGGCTCTTTCTTCTTTTTTTGTGTATGCTTTTATTTCTATAAATTGGCCTCTGATCACAGCTTTTGCTGTCTCCCAAATATTTTAGTATGTTATGTCCTCAGTCTTGTTTAATTTGAGGACATTTTTTTATTTCGCTTTTTATTTCTTCTATTACACAGTCTTTTTCAAGGAGGATGTTGTTGTTCAGTTTCTATGTGTTTTCCCTTTTCTGTTGATCTTCTTATTGATGATTTCTAATTTGATAGCACTGTGATCTGAGAGGATGCTTTGCAGTATTTCAATGTTTTAAAGTTTATTGAGGTTTGCTTTGTGGCCTAACATATTGTGTATCCTGGAGAATATTCCATGTGCACTAGAAAAGAATATATATTGTGCTGTTTTGGGGTGCTCTGTTGATGGCTATGAGGTCAAGTTGGTGGAATGTATTATTTAGTTCTTCTGTGTCTTTGTTCAATTTCTTTCTAGTCATTCTATCTTTGATTGAAATGGTGTATTAAAGTCTCCTACTGTAACTGGAGTCATCTATTTGTCTTTTCAGTTCTGATGGAATCTGGTTTATGCTTTTTGGGGCTCTTTCATTGGTGTCCAGAGATATTTATTATTGTTATGTCCTCATGTTCAATAGATCCTTTGATCATTATTTAATGTCCTTAATTGTCTCTTACTGTAGTTTTGTATTAAATTCAATTTTATCAGAATTAATATTGCCACTCCTTCTCTTTTATGGTTGCCTTTACTTGATATACTTTTTTCCAACCTTTGATTTTTAATCTAATTATGCCTTTCTCTCTAAGGTGTGTCTTTTCTATACAGCACATTGATGGGTTATATTTTCTTATCCAGTCTGCAACTCTACATCTCTTGAGTGGTGCATTTAATCCATTGACATTCAGTGTGATTATTGACAAGTATGAATTTGTTACTGTCATTTAGTTATATACTTTTTTTTTTTTTGTGGTGGTGCTGATTTATTTGTTCCATATAATTTTCTGTGCTGAGCTCATTTTCTTTGTGAATTGTGTTATCACTTCCCTCATTGCTATTGTTTTAGTATTTGCTAAATATTTGTGCAGGAGCTCTGGTAGTGTAGTGCTTAAGGCACTTGACTGCTAACCAGAAGGCTGGCGGTTCATACCCACCAGCCACTCCTCGGAAGGAAGATGGGGCAATCTACTTCCATAGTGATACTGCCTCGGAAACCCAAGGAGGGGTCGCTATGAGTCAGGTCTGACTCAACGGCACATAACAACAACAACAACAACAAATATTTGTGCTGGTCCTCTTTTTTATTTTGATGTGAAGGTTCATCATTTTTCTTTGAGGTTACTCTGTGATTTATAATTGTCTTC
Organism: Orycteropus afer afer; assembly: GCF_000298275.1. Lineage (NCBI taxonomy): Eukaryota > Metazoa > Chordata > Mammalia > Tubulidentata > Orycteropodidae > Orycteropus > Orycteropus afer. The sequence goes on from NW_006922201.1 coordinate 624,459, forward strand.
TCAAGTTTAGAACAGTCCACTCTGTCTTGCAGTTGTCTTGACTTCCTGACCATTTAGAAGTTCTATAACTACACAATGTTTCTCTCTTTTTGGTTTGTCGTTGTCCTCATTTGTCAATTGATGTCTCTGGTTCCCTGTTTACAATCTTGTAGGTTTATTTACTTTGAATACTTCCAGAACTGGGTTGGTCTCTGTGTTATGTCATCATATGTGTTAATGGTCAGTTGTTGTTTGCTGTTGTTGCTTCTCTGTCCAAAGGGTTCCCTTTAACATCTCTTGTAAGGTTGGTGTGGTTTAACAAATTCTCTTAATTTCAGCTTATCTGGAAATGTCCTAATTTCACCATCATATTTGAGGGACAATTTTGCTGGGTATATAATTCTTGGTTTGAAATTTTTCTCTCTCAGGGTTTTATATATACCATTCTATTGTCTTCTTGCCTGCATGGTTTCTGCCAAGAAATCCCAGCTTAGTGTTATTGGTTGCTCCTTGTAGATAATTTTTTTGTTTCCTGTGCTGTGTTCAGGATTCTTTCTTTGGCTTTGGTTTTGGTGAGTTTGATGATGATGTGTTTGGTTATTTTCTTTTGGGGTTTGTTTTGTTTGGGGTTCATTGGAGTTCTTGAATGGATACATTTGGAGCCTGATTTTTTTTTTTTTTTTAATTTCTGTAGTTTTGAGAGCCACTAAAATTTAATCTTAACTTGATAAATGCTCTCAACATTCTCATAAGACAAAAATTAAGTGACATTTTCATGTTTTTTTTTTTTTTAACTTTCAGAAACAATATAGATTGTTATACAGATTTATCATATGTACAATAAGAAAGCTATCACTTGGTACAGCTGATTTCAAAATCATGTTTGAAAAAGAATGATTATACATGTTTAGAATTAACTACAGTTTTTTAAAATCAGATTTGAACAAAATAAAAGTCACATATGCATATGAATGTGTGTGTGATTTCAGTGTAGTAATTAAAAAAAAAATGATAATCAAAGGAATAGCATCCTAGTGTACTCATCCCTTACTCTACCAAAGTTTTTCATCCTAATACTTACCCTCTATTTCATTCTCTTGTAGATATTGCCTAAGCAATATTCCACCTTTCATTCCATCTTTATTGTGAAAATGAAATTTTTATACTCATTAGGAAACAATAGTTTTATATACAAGAAAAGATAAGATAAAATTCTGCCTTTGTGATTTTCTTATATTTATATTTTTACATTATTACTACCATACTCAAGATATTTGATTAATAGTCTTCTAAATCTTTGACATTTGAGTTTTATATATCAGGAGATTTTCTTATAGATAACACACACACACACACATATTTTAATATATCTTGGTTGTGTAGTGCCTAAGGCATTTGACTGCTAACCAGAAAGCTGGTGGTTCAAACCCAGTAGCCACTCTTTGGAAGGAAGTTTGGGCAATCTACTTCTGTAGTAATACTGCCTTGGAAACCCAAGAAGGAGTCGCTATGAGTCAGATCTGACTCAACAGCAGGGTGTTCAGTTTGGTTTGGTTTGGTTTGGTTGCCCTGGGTTTTACCATATGCTTGTTTAAATAGTCTGATTTCATTTGTAAAGGCATTAAAACTGTGTATTTCCAATTCCTCTCTTCCATTTCTTATGCCATTATTGCAAGACATTTTACTTTTCTCTATTCTATATAGCTTTAAACAGTAATATTTCATATAAATTATTTTTTTTCCTTTATTTTAAAATATGACCATTTTTTACCTTTATTCAATTTTCAATGCTCTACATTTTTTGTGTACGGACCAAGGCTGTATTTATTCTACCTGAAGTATAACATTTTATTTACTTATTTTTTTACAGTATAGATCAGTTATCAATAAATTATCTCAATTTTTGTCTTCTGAGAGTCTTAATTTTTTTTGTGTGAAAGATATGTATGTCCACTGAGTTGGCAGATCCCCCTCCCTTCATTTTAACACTTGAAAGATGTCATTCCACTGTCTTCTTGCTTGCTATGATTTCTGTTGCTGAGTAGAAGTTTGCTGCAATTTTTAAACTGCCCACAGTACTTGGCTGCTTTCAAGATATTCTTTTAGCCTTTGGTTTTCAGCAGTTTCAATACTAATAATAATATGCCAATATACAAATTTTAAAAACAATTTGTTAAATACTCTCCATAACTCTGGTTGCACAGTGGTTAAGCACTCAGCTGCTTGCCAAAAGGAAGGCAGTTTGAATCCACCTGGATTTTCACAGGGGAAAAGACCTGGTTATCTACTATCATAAAGATTACAACCTCAGAAACACTATAGGTGCAGTTCTACTCTCTCCTATAGGGTTGCTATGAGTTGGAATTGACTTGATGTTATTCAACTACAACAACAAAATTCTTCCTAAAAGTCCATGTGTAGTGCAAATGGTTTGTGCATAACTGGTAACCAAAAGGTAGGTGGCTTGAACTCACCTAGTTGTGCCATGGCAATCTGCTTTTGTTAAGATTACATTGAAAGGAATTCTATGGTGCAATTCTACTCTGTAACAAACACATGGGGTTGTCATGAGTCAGAATTGATTGGTTTGGAATTTTAAACAATTGTCTTTAATCTGTAGTTGAGTGTTTATCACTACATAAGGAAAATTATATGGCATTTTTTCTTTAGATAATTCTTATTCATTGAACTCTTTTTCTTCTAATTCTGGGATTTCAATTATGATTGCATTACACCAGACACCTAACAAACAAACAACAAAAGAACTAGAAAGCCAAACATTTTGCCATCAGGTAGATAACATGAGTATGTTAAACAAGTAGGTAGGGATTATGAACATGGTTCTCTTGACTAGAGCATTGACCAGTAATCCTGCCCTTTTCTTCCTGGGTAAGGATCCTTGGTGGTGCAGTACTTGTGTTCCACTGTGAAAAGAAAGGTAGCAGTTCTAATCAATTGATCTATTTCCATAAAGATAACAGCTTTGGAAACCCTATCAGGCATTTCTACTATGTCCTATAAGATCCCCATGAGTCAATATTGACTTGAGAACAACAGGTTAATGGGTTTCTTCATGGATGGATATTCTTTCTCTTTTGCTGCTTCCCTATATTAACAGCAGTGGGTATATACCAATGTTCTCAGCTATAAATTGGATAGTCTTTACTCTTTACATTAATGCTTTTGTGGCTTAAAAGAGGTGGGTAAATGATCCTGGAGTTTTGTTGGTGATGTCAGTTCTCTTCCAGCTGCAGTGGAATTCTTCTGGTTAAAGATATTCTACCTTTTATTTTTTTCTCTAGTGAAGAGTGGACACTTGAGTCTGAGTGTGGTTGTTGTTGTTAGGTGCCATCATACTGACTCTGACTTACAGTGAGGCTATGTACAACTGAACAGAAAACAGTGCCCAGTCCTCCATCATCCTCACAATCCTTGCTATGCTTTAGCCCATCATAGCAGCCACTATGTCAATCCATATCACTGAAAATCTTTCCTTTCTTCACTGACACTCTACTTTACCAAGCATGATATCCTTCTCCAGGAAATGGTCTCTTCTGACAACATGACCAAAGTAGGTGAAATGAAGTCTGGTCATTCTCATTTCCATGGAGCATTCTGGCTCCACTTCGTCCAGGGCAGATTTGTTCATTCTTCTGTCAGTCTGTGGTATTTGTGTATTCTTCACCAACACCATAATTTAAAAGCATAAATTCCTCTTCAATATCTTGGAACCACAAAGCAAAGTATGGAAGAAAATATTTGGAATCATATCTCTGATGACAGATTTTTATTCCAAAGCCTAAAAAAATCACTTACAACTCAATAATTTCAAGGGAATATAAATTCAAACTTAGACAAAGGATATGGATATTTATTTTTCCAAAAATATATGTAAGTGTCCATTAAGCATATGTAAAGATACTCAACATGATTAGTCATTAGGAAAGTTTAAATCAAAACCACAAGATATTACCAAGGACTTCCAGTAAGATGGTGGAATAGGCAGACAAGCTATAAAGACCCTCTTCAGCAAAGAAAAGAGAAACCAATTGACAGAAATACAGAAGATAATCCTGGAGCCCTGAGCTTTGAAAGGAAGTATACGGAAGTGGATTAGGCACCAAATAGTGGAAAAACCTGAATGAAAACAGGATCAAAAAATAGGCTCCATTTACCAAGGATGGCAAGGACATACAGGAGCCAGACAATGGGAAAGGTGACAGGTGGTGAGTATGTAAGTGCTGCCAACTAGTGAATAAAGGAGCACAACACGGTACCCTGCTTACATAAATAACATACAAACAAAGAAAATGAAAATTGTGAGCAAGTCACTCCAACATACAATCACCAATTAAATATAAACATAATAACATCACATTGCCTTCAAGACAACAGAGCATCACCATCCATAAGAAGCAAGATAAAGCAGGAGAAACAAGGGAATGGGATATAGACACAAATGACATCCCTGAGGAAGATGTAGCATTGGAATTCCTTGATAAGGAATTCAAAATATTTATATTTAGGTACCTTCAACAAATTAAGAAGCAGATAAAGGAAAACACTAATAAAATTTAGGAAAACACAGAGAAAACCCTAGAATAATTTAGAAATACCATACAAAAACAAAATGACAAAATAAATGAAAACTTAGAAATGATACAAAATCTGCAAACAGAAATCCAGAAGATTAATACTAAATTTTCAGAAATAGATAACACACTGAATGGGCAAAAGAGTAGAATTGATGCAATGGAAGATGGAATTAGTGAGATTGAAGGCAAATACCTGAATACTTCTTTGGAAAGGGATCAATCAGAAAAAAACATCAAAACAAAATGAAGAAAGCCTAAGATTCATGTGAGATACCATCAAAAGGAATAACCTACATGTAATCACAATTCCAGAACAGGAAGAGACAAACAAAATGACAGAAAAAAAAAATTAGCAAAGATTTGTTGGAAGAGAATTCCTGGTATGATGAAAGATGAGAAAACATCCATTCAAGAAGTTTAATGAACCCCAAACAAGATAGACATCAAAAGAAAATCACCAAGACATATTATCACCAAACTCACCAAAACCAAAGACAAAGAAGAATCTTGAAAGCAGCACTGGGAAAACAAAACGGTATCTACAAGGGGCAACCAGTAAGACTGAGCTCAGATTTCTTGGCAGAATCCATGTAGAAGAATGGGATGGTATATGTAAAACCTTGAAAGAGAAAAATTTCCAACCAAGAATTATGTACCCAGCAAAACTGTCCCTCAAATATGATGGTGAAATCAGGACATTTCCAGATAAGCAGAAATTAAGAGAATTTGTTAAAACCACACTAACCTTACAAGAAATGCTAAAGGGAGTCCTTTGGACAGAGAAGCAACAACAACAAACAACTGACCATTAACACACATGATAACATAACACAGAGACCAGCCCAGTTCTGGAAGTAACCAAAGTAAATAAACCTACAAGATTATAAACAGGGAACCAGAGACATCAATTGACAAATGAGGACAACCACAAACCTAAAAGATGAAACACACCGTGTAGTTACAGAACTTCTAAATGGTCAGGAAGTCAAGACAACTGCAAGACAGAGCAGACTGTTCCAAGCTTGGGAAGACAATTATAAATCACAGAGTAACCTCAAAGTAAAATGATGAACCTTCACATCAAAATAAAAAAGAGGACCAGCACAAATATTTAGCAAATACCACAACAATAGCTCTGGTAGCGTAGAGCCTAAGGCATTTGACTGCTAACTGGAAGGCTGATGGTTCAAACCCACCAGTCACTACTCAGAAGGAAGGTTGGGCAATCCACTTCCATAGTGATACCACCAGGGAAATCTAAGGAGTGGTCACTGTGAGCCAGGTCTGACTTGATGGCACATAACAACAACAAAACAATAGCAAAGAAGGAAGTGATAACACAATTCATAAACAAAACAAGTTCAGCATAGAAAATTATATTGAACAAAGAAATCAATACTTCAAAAAAGCACATAATAAAATGACAGCAACAAAATTATACTTGTCAATAATTACATATCTGACAATGATTTATCTCTAAAATTTATAGAAAACAGCGATACTTCAACAGCAAAAAGATTAACAATCCAATTAAAAAATGGGCAAAAGACAAGAATAGAAATTTCACCAAAGAGGATATTCAGGCATCCATCAAATACATGAAGAAATGCTCATGATCATTAACCATTACAGAGATGAAATCAAAACAACAATGAGATACCATCTCACCCCAGCACTAATGGCAAAGTTCATCAAGACAGAAAATAACAAATGCTAGTGAGAGTGTGGAGAGATTGGGACTCCCATACACCGCTGGTGGGACTGTTAAATGATACAACCATTGTGGAAAACATTATGCTGATTCTTTAAAAAGCTGGAATTAGGAATGACATTTGACCCAGCAATCCCATTAAAAACAAACAAACAAACCCACTGCCATGGAGTCAGATCCAACTCATAGTGACCTTTCCTTGGATTTCCAAGGTGGTATCACTGTGGAAGTAGATTGACCAATCTTCCTTCCAAGGAGTGGCTGGTGGGTTTGAACCACCATCCTTCTGGTTAGCAGTCTGGTTAGCATATGCCTTAGGTACTATGCCACCAGAGCTCCCAGCAATCCTATTACTAGGCATATATCCTAAAGAAGTGAGAGCCAAGACAAGAACAGATAAATGCACACCCCTGTTCATCTCAGCATTATTTACAATAGCAAAAAGAAGGAAACTACCTAGGTGCCCATCAAGAGAAGAATGGACAACAAATTATGGTACATACACACAATGGAATACTATGCAACCCTAAAGAATAACATAGAATCAGCAATACACCACATAATGTGGTTGAACTTGGAGGACATTATGCTAAGTGAAGTAAGTCAATCATTGAAGTTGTACTAGTTCATTACTGTAAAAAGTAAAGAAAATATTTATATATGGAAGGAAACTGTCTTTGTTGGTTATCAGGGATAGAGGGGAGGGGATGGAACAGTGCCAAAAACAAAAAACAAAAAAACATTGACCCATGTCACTTTAGTTTTGTGCATTTCACTGTACATAAATTATATTTCAATGAAATGCTTTTTAAAAAAGTGTAATACCAGGTCTAGAAACCAAAAGAGAAACAATAATAAATGTTGAAAAATGAGACATTGGAATTGGAGGAAGACGTCATTAAAAATTTGTAATATGAAGATGACACAAACTTGTTTGCTAATATTGAAGACTTGAAGCACTTAGTGATAAAGAACTTCAGTATGGCTCACATTTCATCATGAAGAAAACAAAAATTGTTCCAACTGGACACATAAGCAACATCATGATAAACAGAAGATTGAATTTGTCAAGGGTTTTGTTTTACTTGGATTCACAATCAAAGCTCATGGAAGAATCAGTCATGAAATCAGACCATGAAAAAAAAAAAAAAATAAATCAGATTATATATTTCATTGGGCATATCTGCTACAAAAATTCTTTAAAAAAATTATTTTGTCTTTCTTGTTGAGAATGTACACAGCAAAAGACACTAATTCAACTGTTTCTACATGTGCAACTCAGTGACATTGATTACATCTTTGCACTGTGAACCATTCTCAGCCTCCTTTTCTGAATTTTTCCTCCCATATTAACGTAACTCACTTCCCTCTATAGTTTTGAGTTGCTGTTGTCACATTTATCCCACATAAATGATTCTTAAAAGAGCATAATGCTCAAGGCAGAACTACTTTTACTATTTGAGACAAACTACTGTTTGGTTGTAAGAAAATTTCAGGGGATAATTTTGGTTTAAATTTTAAAGATTATTTCAGAGAAATAGTTTCAGGGGTTCATGCAACCCCAGAGCCTCCAGAAAGTATGGACTCCATGAGGATTTGATGTTCTGTTATGCATTTTCTTCCCTTTTGGTCAAGATTCTTCTATAGAAACTTTCTTTGAGATGTTCAGTAATGGTAGCCAGGCATTATCCAATTCTGGTGTCTTGACAAAAGAAGAGATGTTAATGTTCCTCCTATTCTTAAATCCCTTTCTTCTTCTGTTTCTCAGGGTGAATAGAGCCAATTGTCATGCCTTGGATGGCCATTTGCAAGCTTTGAAGATCTCAGACATTATGCAATGAACTAAGAGGTAATTGGCTTATTAACTTATTAAATCCTACTATTCCACCTTCTAACTCACTGTGTTGTGTAAAAGAGCTCTTGAAAATGTAAAAAGTAAAGATGTCACTTTTATGAGTAAGGTGCACCTGACCAAGTCATGATGTTTTCAATGGTTTCACATGCATGTGAAAACGAGATGATGTATAAGGAAGACCTCAGAAAGTGGATGCATTCGCATTATGGTGTTGGTGAAGATTATTGAATTTATCATGGACTGTCAGTAAAGTGAACTAATCTGTTGTGGAAGAAGTACAACCAGAATGTTCCTTAGAAGTGAAGATGAGAATACTTCATTCACTTACTTTGAACATGTCAACAAGAAGGATCAGTCTCTGGAGAAGGACATCATGTGTGGTAGAGTAGAAGGTCAGTGTAAAAGAGGAAGGTCCTCAACAAGATGAATTGACTTGGTGGCAACAACAGTGGGCTCAAACATAGCAATGATTGTTGAGGATTGCATAATACTGCACAATGTTACATTCTGTTGTACATACAGTCTACATGGGTCAGAATTGACTAGACAGCACCTCATAATAACAATAGAAGAAGAAAGGACTTACACTCTCAACTTCAATAGTTACTATAAAGATATGGCAAGCAAAAAATAAAAGCATGATATTGGTAAAAAGATAAAAGTTTAGATAAATTCAACAGAATAGTGAGTTCAGAAATAATTCCACATGTATACAATCAGGTGCTTTTTTTGTTTGTTTCTTTTTGACAAATTTGGCAAGGTAATTCAATGAACAGAAGACAAATTCCACAACTAAAAAAAGTGGTTGTTGTTAGTTGCCATAGAGTCAATTCCAGTTCACATGATGGCTATATTTCCAGAGTACAAACGCTCCATAGGGTTTTCAAGGCTGTTTTGGAAACAGATCACTAGGCCTTTATACTGAGGTGGTTCTGGGTGGGTTCAAATTGCCAACCTTCTGGCTAGTATTCAAGCTCTTTAGTCTTTGTGCCATCCAGGGACACCTCAACAAATTAAATAACTGTATATTCATTTGGAAAAAAATAAAATTTTGCCTCCCATCATACATAAAAGTTAACATAAGATATGTTATACATTGAAATTTAATGGCTAAAATTGTAAAACTACTAGAAGAAAACATAGGAGAAAAATCTTTGCCACCCAATAAAGCATATCAATTTCTTAAATATGACAACAATAGCCCAGAGAAAAAGATAAAAAGTGATGTTTTTGTTGTTGTTTTTTTGAGTATAGGTCATTTGCTCTTTAAAAAGCACTGTTAAAGGAATAAAAAATACATAATATGTGTATGTGTCTGTGTGCCTCTGTCATCTGTATATGTGTGTATATATAAAGAAAGATTTTATAATCGATGCTAATAAGAAAAAGAAATTAAGCAAGAGGGCAAAATATTTGAATAGAAACTTCACATAAGAAACTATATGGATGGTAAATAATCACATGAAAATATATTCAACACCATTTTACTAGTAAGTACAAATAAAAACACTACTAGATACTACCATATTCATACTCCAGCTCTTAGTTTGTCTTACTGTGGAGTTTTGTATGTACTTGTGATGCTGGAAGCTAAGCCTCTAATATTTCAAGCATCAATAGAATCAGTCAAGCTGGGTTTCATAGGAGCTTCCAGATTAAGACGAACGAGGAATAAGGACATGTTGATCTATTTCTGAAAACAATTGTCTAGTGAAAGCCTTATGAATACCTGGGGCATACTATATCAGATAATCAGCACTTCAAATTGGAAGGTACTCAAAATATTAGAGGAGAAGAGCTGCCTCATTCAAGTACAATCTACCGTAATGACGTGGATGCTGTAAGGTTTTGGCATCTACATTTGGTGATGTGGCATGACCAGAAATGGACGGAAATGGCTAAAGATATCCATTAATAATTGGAATGGAATATAGAAAGCATGAAACTAGAAAAATTGAGTCATCAAAGTGAAATGGGATGCATAAAGATCAAGATCCTAGGGATTAATGAGCTAAAACTGATTTGTATTTGCCATTTTTAATAGGATAAACATATGATCTACTATGCTGGGAATGACAAATTAAGAAGGAATGATGTGGCATTCATCATCAAAAAGAACATTTCAAGATCTATCCTGAAGTACAACACAGTCAGTGATAGGATAATATCCATACCCCTGTAATGGAGACCAGTTAATGAGACTATTATGCAAGTTTATGCACCAATCACTAATGCCAAAGATAAAGAAATTAAAGATTTTTACTAACTTTTGTAGCTGAAAATGATCAAACATGAAAGCAAGGTGCTTTGATAATTACTGGTGATTGGAATACAAAAGTTGGAAACAAAGAAGTATCAGTTGTTAAAGAATATGATCTGAATGACAAACGGTGTTGGAGATTGTATGAGAAAATTTTGCAAGACCAAGAACTTTACATTGCAAATACAATTTCAATAACATTAATAATGACTGCACATATAGACCTCATCAGATGTAACACAGAGGAATCAAATTGATTACCTTTATGGAAAGAAACAATTGAGAAGTGCAATTGACCAGAATAAGACCATGGGATGACTAAGGAGCTGCTTATATGCAAGTACAAGTTGAAGCAGAGGAAAATTAAATAAGTCCATAAGGGGAAAAAGATGACTGTGAACATATCCCACCTAACTTTAGAGACCTTCTCAGAAATAGATGTGACACATTTGAACACATCAATTACTATACAAGTTTTTTGGTTACATAGAAGACGTCATACATGAGCAAAACAAAAGGTCATTAAAAACATTGGAAAGAAAGTCCAAAATGGATGTCCAAACGGATTCTGAAATTTGTTCATGAATGTAGAGGAGCTTCAAAAAAAAAAAAGAAGAAGAAATGATGAAGTAAAAAAGAACTGAACAGAAGATTTCAAAGGGAAGCTTGAGAAGACAAAGTAAAGGAGTATAATGAAATGTGCAAAAATCTGAAGCTAGAAAACCAAAAGTAAAGAACACATTCAGCATTTCTCAAGCTGGAGGAAGTTAAGAAAACATTCAAGCTTTGACAAGGAAAATTGAAGCAAAATACTGGCAATGGGCAAACTACTGAATGACCCAGGAAACATAAAAAATAAAATAAAATAAAATAGAAGGAACATACAATCTCTGTACCAAAAAGGATTGATCAGTTTTCAAATGTTTCAGGATGTAACATATGATCAACAACCAATATTACTGAAGGAAGAAGTCCAAGTTGTACTGAAAGCATCCTGCAGTAAAAAGGCTCCAGGAACTGACAGAATACCAACTGAGATGTTTCAAAAATGAATGCAACACTGGAAGCACTCAATCTTCTATGCCATAAAATTTTAAGAGAACTACTTGGATAACTGACTGAAAAATATTCAGATTTGTGCCTGTTTTATAGAAAGATGATTCAACAGAATGCAGAAATTATTGAATAGGATCAATAATATCACACACAAATAAAATTTTACTGAAAATAGTTTGAAAATATTTCAGCAGTACATCAACAGGGAATTTCCAGAAATTTGAGCTGGATTCAGAAAAGTACATGGAATAACGGATATCATTGTTAATGTCAGATAGATCTTGACAATACCAGAAATTAGTTTACCTGTTTTATTGCTTGTGCATGGGTATTTCATTGTGTGGATAATAGCAAATTATGGATACCATTGTGAAGAATAGGAATTCCTGAATACTTAATTGTGTTCATGTAAAACCCATACAGAGACCAAGAGACCATAGTTCAACAGGGCAAAGAGTACTGCAATGTTTAAAATCAGGAAACGTGTGTGTCAGGGTTGCATCCTTTCACTACACCTATTTAACCTATGTACTTAGCAAATCATCTGTGAAACTGGACTATATGAAGATGAATGTGGCATCAGGATTGGTGGATGAGTAGTTAATGACCTGTGATATGTAGATGACACAACCTTGTTTGCTGAAAGGAAAGACAACTTGAAGCACCTACAGGTGAAGATCAAAGACTACAGCCTTCAGTATGGATTATACCTCAACCTAAAGAAAACAAAAATTCTCACAACTGGACCAATAAGTAACATCAAAATAAATGGGGGAAACAATAATGTCAAGAATTGCATTTGCTTGGATCCACAATCAAAATCCATTGAAGTAGCAGTCAGTAGATCAAATGATTTATTACATTGAGCAAATCTGCTGCAAAGTCTTCAAAGAGTTCAAAAGCAGAGATGTTACTTTGAGGACTAAGGTTTGCCTGACTGAAACCCTGGTATTTTCAATAGCCTTATATGAATGAGAAAGCTTGACAGTAAATAAGGAAGACTGAAGAATAATTGATGTTTTTGAATTATAGCAAAGAATATTGACTATACCATGGACTAACAAAAGAATAAACAACTCTGTCTTGGAAGAAGTAGTCAGAATGCTACTTAGAAGTGAAAAACCAAACCAAACCCACTGCTGTAAAGTTGGATCTGACTCACAGTGACCCCTCCTTGGGTTTGCAAGGCAATCACTACAGAAGTAGATTGCCCAATCTTCCTTCTGAGGAGTGGCTGGTAAATTTTTTTTCTCATTAACTTTGGACATGTTATCATGACAATGATTTGGAAGGTGGTGAAGGACTGGGCAATGTTTCATTGTACATGGGGTCCTATGAGTTGGAACTGAGTAGATGGCACCTAATAACAATAACAACATGCATACTGGAGTTCCTAGAAGGTGAAAACTGTTCTTGTGCTTGGCTGACAATTGAAAAGTTGCATGTTTTGTTTTTGTTGTTTTATTTGCCATCAAGTCGGACCCGACTCATAGCGACCCCTTCTTGGGTTTCTGAGGCAGTATCACTACAGAAGTAGAGAAGAGTGGCTCGTGGGTTTGGACTGCCAGCCTTCTGGTTAGCAGTCAAGTGCTTTAGCCACTACACTACAAGTTTTAGTCCATCCAAATGTGTCTCAGAAGAAATGCCTAACACTCTGAAAAATCAGCCATTGAAAATCTATGGAGCACAGTTCTACTCTGATTCTCAATTGACTTTGAAGGCAACTGATTCTAGTAGTGATATTTTATGCATTTTAGAAGAGCTAAAAGGTAAATGACTGACAAGTATTAATAAGTATGTAGAGTGCCTGAAAATTTCATATATTGCTTGTGGATATATGTTATTGTACAGCTACTGTTAAAATTGGCAGTTTCCCCCCCCCAAAAAATGTAAACTTTTACCCATTGTAAAACTAGGTACTTGTGATCATGATAAGTTATGTGTATTAATAGTATAGTTATATTAATCATTTTCAGTCACAGATCAGTCCTTCATTTGTAATACATGAGTGTCATAATATCTGTCCTGATATCTTACATTGTTGTAAAAATTAAGCCATATATATATATAAAAGATTTGTAAATTCTAAAATTCTGGAAACTATAATATTAATGTATTAATGTTATTATTCATTACTCTGAATACAGTGGGGATATTATAAAATGGATACTTTTTTTGAGGAAGAATAATCATATCTAAATGTCTGGTTAAAAACTCTGAAATATCCTAAAGGGAAAATTTTCATTAACTGGCATTGTATTTATTGTATTTGCAGAGGAGACCAATGTGCTTACTTGAAGTAAATGTTTATTATTGTATTATTATAGTAATTTTTTTCTTTCTGCTTCATAATATTTGAAAAGGGAGAGAAATTTTTCTTTGATGCACAGGAAAACATCTTAAAGTATTTGTTAAATTCTTGGCCTTAGTGCACTTCAAATTAAAATATATTAGTTTGTTCCTCATCAACCACATTTTCCTCTCCGTCACATTATTCATCTGAAACTGAACATCATATCAAATGCTGACAGATCAAGGCTGTCACCTGGCAGAGTGGAAAAAACACAGATGTGATGGAGTGAACAAAAGCAGAAAGATGAGTCCAGTAAACCAAGTTCATGCTTTAGTTTTGCCATTGGTAAAGAATGTTCTGTAGGTCTAGTTCTGTTCATCTTAGTCTCCATTTTTAAGGCAAAGTAACTAAAATAGGTAATTCTGATGTCCCTTTTAGCTTGTTATTTGATTGCCTATGATTCCAGACAAAAAGTAAATGGAAATGAGTGCAAATATTGTATCTTCCTTTGCAGTTGATTCTTGTTCTTTCATTTTTTATGACTTACTAGATTAATTTTAATTAATTATTATTATTTTTTTTTTGCTTTCAAATCACACACATGCAAAACTTTAATCTCTTTGGGCACTATACAGTTATTATATTAATGCTAACATTGTTCATCAACAATGTTTTTGCTTTATTTTATTTTATTGTTTATTGTTTTATTCATCTTTAAGAACTTTCCCAAGTGTCACTGTTTTGTATATGTTTAAGAAGTTTGTTTTAATTAATGTTGCTATTTATTATCAAATAACAATTAGTGGACTACTCAATTAATTGAATATCAGCCACTGACTACATGATAATACTGTTATTTCTTGTGCCACTGATATGGAAAAAAAAAAAAAAAAAAAAAAACACTGCCAAGTAAACATTGTCACACCATTTGTTTTAAGATATACTCCAATTTCAGGGATGCTATAATGTGAAAAATGTATGCCTTACACTATAGTTTTTCACTGAAAGTTATGTTAACATACATTTTATAGCATAAGGCTATAAAAATCACTCCAAATTTGAGTTACCGTTCATCTTTTTCATTTTCAGTATTTTTCTCTGAGTCATGAAAACACCTAAAGAAGCTTTTAAAGGGTTTCTTCAATTAGGTCTCCAAAAATGTACTGTTGAAAAAATGTTCTATATTGCTCTTTCTTTTATTAAGTTGCTCAAGGAAATTTTGTTATAATAGAAGATCTTAAAAAATATCTAATTTCAAGGTCTGGTAAGTTAGCAGAATAAGCAGACAAACTACACAGATCCTCCTCAACAAAGAAAAGGGGAACCAATAAACACAGATGCAAAAAATCATCCTGGAGCTCTGAGCTTTTAAAGGAAGGATGTAGAAGTGGACTAAACACTAACTAGTAGAAGAACCTGCATGAAAACACTGAGAAAAGTGACATATGGAGCTGTGGACTGTCAGCAATTCTGATGGTGTGGACAACTTGGATATTGCCAAGTGGGGTTAGGAAATAAGAATTTAGCTAAAAATCAGCCCTGCTAGTCAGGGGCTGCACAGAGGATTGCACTGGTGGCTGATGAATAGACAGGGACACAGTGAAGAGGGAGAGGGGCTGAGTTGTGGACTTTTGGCTGTCTGGAGGATGCAGCCTCTTTAAATGTTTACATGAGTTTCAACCACTTTGGAAATCTAAAGTGACAGTGTTCTCTCAGATTCCAGGGACCTAAGAATAGGCTCCACTTTCCAGGGACTGCAAGGACGTACTGGACACTGAGGACTGGAAAGGTGTGATATTCCCCTTATTATTCATATCCTAAACTTTCTTGGTGAACAGAGGTGTGGCCATCCCTCACTCCTGTTCACCTTCTGAGCTGGCAGGAATTGCATCCCAGACTGTTTGCTGTGATGAAACCTGGGTGCCCTGCACTGTGCAGATATTTTTTTTTTTTTTTGTCTGTTTTAAAATTATTATTCATCCTTTTTGTTATTATTCTTTCTTCTGGCCTTCCCAGGTTCAAGTTTTCAGCTTTTTCTCTCTTCCCCTTTGCTGGTCCCCATTTTTTTTTTCTTGTGGTTCTCATAATTCCTTGTTTTTTTCTTTTTGTGTTTTTCCCATTATTATTCTCCTACTCTATATCTTTTCTCTTATCCCTTCCCCCCCCCATGAGATATTTCCCTCCACCCGATATTTTGAGATTTGTTTCCCTCTCTTTCTATTCATATTTCCTTTGGCTTTTTAAAGTACATCTTTAAACATTTTTTCCTCATTTATTACCTTTCCTCTTTTTTTTTTTTTTTTAACCTCTCTCTTTTTGGTGATTGTTTCTGTGTTTTTATGTGCTGTCTGTTTTCTATCCTCTTGCTTTTACTTTTTTGGTGTTTTTTTGATTGTTGTTTTTGTACAACTGAGTGGGAGACAGCAACTGTGCTCATATGACCCAATCACACCTGCACCTCCTGCAGCTCCACTTACTGAATGAGAGTCACCACTTCCTTCTGCACCAACTGGGCAATGATACATGACCACCAATAAGAGCTTTACTCACCCTTAAATGCTCTTCACAGTTAACAGAGACCTGTGCAGCCACTCTCATTCTCTCTCACACCCACCAAAAGACAAGTGGGGAGTGCATAAGTGCTGCCAAGTAGCAAAAAGACAATCACAGTACCCTACTTACTCAGATACATCCAAAAAGAAGGAAAATGAAAATCTTGGCTGAATCACTCCAACATACAATCATCAATTATATATAAATATGAAAATGTCACAATGTCTCAGAGACAACAGACCATCACACAGGCAAACAGTCCACACAAGTAAACAAGATAAAGCAGTAGAAGAAAAGGAACAGGATAAAGACCCAGATTATACCCCTGAGGAAGAAGCAGTATTGGAACTCCTTGACAAGGATTTCAAAATATTTAAATTTAGGTACCTTCAATAAATTGAGACATAGATCAAGGAAAACAGACAAAACCATAGAACAATGTCAGAAGATAGTATAAGAACAAAACAACAAAATAAATAAAAAATTAGAAATGACACAAAATCTACAGATAGAAATCCAGAAGACTAATACTAAATTTTCAGAAATAGATAATACCTTGAATGAGTAAAAGAATAGAATCCAATCAATTAAAGACAGAATTAATGAGATTGAAGACAAATATCTGAATACTTCTTTGGAAAGGGATCAATCAGAAAAACAAAGTTCTAAATAAAATAAAAAAAGCCTAAGGTTCATGTGGGATACTATCAAAAGGAATAACCTACGTGTAAATGGAATTCCAGAACAGGAAGAGCAGAGCAAAACCACTGAGAAAATTGTCCAAGATTTGTTGGAAGAGAACTTCATTGATATGAAGAAAGATGATAATATATCTATTCAGGAAGTCCGAGAAACCCCAAATAGAATAGACCTCAAAAGAAAATCATCACCAAGACATGTCATCATCAAACTCACCAAAACCAAAGACAAAGAATCCTGAAAGCAGCATGGGAAGAACAAAAAGTTATGTACAAAAGGCCACCAGTAGACTAAGCTCTGATTTCTCAGCAGAAACCATGCAGGCGAGAAGGCAATGGGATGGTATATATAAAACCCTGAAAGAGAAAAATTTCCAACCAAGAATTATATATCCAGTGAAATTGTCCCTAAATATGATGGTGAATTTAGGATATTTTCAGATAAGCAGAAATTAAGGTAATTTATTAAAACAAGACCAACCTTACAAGAGATACTAAAGGGAGTCCTTTGAATAGAGAGCCAATAATAAACAACCACCAACCATTACTACACATGATGACATAACCCAGAAACCAACAGAGTTCTGGAAGTATTCAAAGTAAAATTAGCTTACAACATTGTAAATAGAGAACCAGAGACATCAATTGGCATATGAGAACAGCTACAAACCAAAAAGAGGGAAAAAAATAGTGTAGTTACAGAACCTGTAACTGGTGAGGAAGTCAAGAGAGTTGAAAGATAGCATGGACTGTTCTAAACTTGGGGATAAAATTATAAATCACAGGGTAACCTTGAAGAAAAATGATAACCGTTCACATCATAATTAAAAAGAGGACAAGCACAAATATTTAGCAAATACTAAAACAATAGCAATGAAGAAAATTATAACAAGATTCACAAACAAATTGAGCTCAGCACAGAAAAGTATATGGAACAAAGAAAGTAGACACACCATGAAAAAGCATATAACAAAATGACACAACAAAATTCATACTTGTTGATAATTAAACTGAATGCTAATGTATTAAATGTACCACTCAAGAGACATAGAGTTGAAGACTGGATAAAAAAATATATGACCCATCAATATGCTCTCTGCAAGAGACACACTTAAGAAACAAAGACAATCATAGACTAAAAATCAAAGGTTGGAAAAAGATATATCAAGCAAATAGCAACCAATAAGTGCAGGAGTGGCAATATTAATTTCAGATAAAATTGACTTTAAGACAAAAACTACCTTATGAGACAAAGAAGGACAGTATATAATGATTAAAGGATCAGTTGAATAAGAAGATATAACATGATAAATATCTATGGCCCGAAGGAAAGAGCCCCAAAATAAATAAATCAGACTTTAACAAAACTAAAGAGACAAATAGATGAGTCCACATTCATAGAAGGGGATTTTAATATGCCACTTTCAATCACAGATAGAACAACTGGAAAAAAAAAAAAAAAAAACTCAATGAAGAAGCAGAAAAACTAAACAATACAGTCCACTAACTTGACCTTATAGACATGTACAGAGCACTTCACCCAACAACAGCACATTATATATTCTTTTCCAGTGCACATGGAACATTCTCCATGATAGACCATACGTTAGGCCATAAAGCAAGCCTCAATAAATTTAAAAACATTGAAACATTGCAAAACATCTCAGATCTCAATGCTATTGAATTAGAAATCAAGAATAGGAAGGTCAATGGAAAAAGCAAACACGTAGAAACTGAATAACATTCTCCTTGATAAAGACTGTGTAATACAAGAAATAGGAGCTCTGGTAGTCTAGTGCCTAAGGCACTTGACTGCTAACCGGAAGGCTGGCAGTTCAAACCCACCAGCCACTCCTCTGGAGAAGGTTGGACAATCTACTTCCATAGTGATACTACCTTGGAAACCAAGGAGGGGTCACTATGAGTCAGGTCTGACTCAATGGCACATAACAACAACAAACAACAATAATATAAAAAATAAAAAAAAAGAAATTAAAAATTTTCTTGAATCAAACAAGAATAAAAACACAACATAACAAAATCTTTGGAACATGGCAAAAGCAATGATCAGAGGCAAATTTATATCAATAAATGCACAGATCTAAAAAGAAGAGGCAATATCAACATGTTAAACTGACATCTCAAGCAATTAGAAAAAGAACATCAAGGAAAACCTACAGTTACCAGAAGAAAGGAACTAATAAAGATCCAAGCAGAAATCAATGAAACAAAAAATAGAAAGACAACAGAAAAAATCAACAAGACTAGAAGTTATTTTTTGAAAAGATTAATAAAATTGACAAACCACTGGAAAATTTAACAAAGGAAAAATGGGAGAGAATACAAATATGAATAGGAAATGAATTGGGTGACATCACAACAGAACCAGCTGAAATAAAAGAAGGATTATATCAGGATACTATGAACAACTATACTCCAACAAACTTGAAAATGGACTGATTTCTAGAAACACACTACTTGCCTAAATGAACACAAACTGAGGTGGAAAACTTGAACAGACCCATAACAAAAGAACAAATGGAAGAAGTCATAAAGAGAAAAAACAAAATTACCAACAACAAAAAAACTCCTGGCCTAGAGAGCTTCACTGGAGAATTCTATCAAACATTCAGAAAAGAACTGACACCAATGTTACTCGAACTATTCCAGAACACAGAAAAGGATGGAATCCTCCTAAATTCATTTTATGAAGCAAGCATAATCTTGATACCAAAACTAGGGAAAGACATCACTGAAAAGGTAAACTACAGACCAATGTTCTTCATGGATATAGATGCAAAAATCTTTAACAAAATCCTAGCCAATAGACTCCAAAAACATATTCAATAAATCACACATTATGATCAAGTGGTGCTCACATCAGGTATGCAAGGATGGGTCAACATAAGAAAGCAATCAATGCTGTCCAACACATAAATAAACCAAAGGAAATGAACCACATGATAATATCAATTGACGCAGAAAAGGCATTTGATAAAATCTAACATCCATTCCTGACTTTCAGCAAAATAGGAATAGAAAGGACATTATTCAATGTAATAAAGGGCATACATATATCCCAAACCAACAGCCAACATTATTCTCAATGGATACTGACTGAAACCATTCCCCTCATGAACAGGAACCAGACAAGGATGCCCTCTATCACCACTTCTATTCAACATTGTATTTGAAGTCCTAGCCAGGGAAATAAGGCAAGAAAGGTAAATCAAAGGCATCCAAGTGGATAAGGAAGAAGTGAAACTATCCTTATTTGCTGATGATATGATCCTATACCTAGAAAACCCAAGAGACTCAGTCAAAAATCTACTGGCACTAATTGAGAGATTTAACATAGTGGCAAATCACAATATCCAAAAATCAGTTGGATCCTCCAGACCAGCAAAGAGATTGTTGAAAAGGAAATAAGGAAATCAATACCATTTGCAATTGCTACCAAGAAAATAAAATGTGTGGGAATAAATCTTACCAGGGACACAAACCACCTGTACAAAGAAAATTACAAAAGACTACTTCAAGAAACCATAAGTTGTTGTTGTTGTTAAGTGCCGTCGAGTCGTTTCCGACTCATAGCGACCCATGCACAGCAGAACGAAACACTGCCCGATCCCGCACCAGCCCCACAATCCCTGCTATACTC
>NW_006922201.1:647791-659954 GCF_000298275.1 Orycteropus afer afer
TGGGTTTACTCAGATGTTGCAGCTCTTTCCCAATCCTATTTTGCGAGCCTTTTAGCCTAAACGGACTATTCCTACAGTTGCACGGTAATGTACCAAACAGAAACCATAAGAGATCTACATAAATGGAAGAACATACCATGCTCATGGATAGGAAGATTGAACATTGTGAAAATGTCAATTCTACCCAATGTAACCTTTACATTCATTGCAATCCCAATCCAGATCCCATCAACATTCTTTATGGATATGGAAAAACCAATCACTAACTTTATATGGAAAGGAAAGAGACCTTGAATAAGCAAAGCACTGCTGAGGAAGATCGAAGTAGGAGGTCTCACGCTGCCGGATCTCAAAACCTGCTATACAGCCACAGTATTCAAAACTGCCTGGTGTTGGTACAACAACAGACACATAGACCAATGGCATAGAATTGAGAACACAGAAATAGATCCATTGACCTATGGTAAGCTGATCTTTGACAAAGGGCTGGAATCTATTAAATGGGAAGACATTATCCATTTAACAAATGGTGCTTGCAAAACTGGATATCCATTTGTAGAAAAAAGAAACAAGATCTGTACCTCACACCATAAACAAAACCTAACTCCAGGTGGATTAACGACTCAGATGGGAATTCCAGAACGCTTAATTGTGCTCATAAGGAACTTTTACATAGATCAGGAGGCTGTTGCTTGAACAGAACAAGGGAACACTGCATGGTTTAAAATCAAGAAGGAAGTGCGTAAGGGTTGTATCTTTTCACCACACTTATTCAATCTCTTTGCTGAGCAAATAATCTGAGAAGCTGGATTATATGAAGAAGAACATGGCATCAGGATTGGATTAACAACCAGAATTATGCAGATGACACAACTTTGCTTGCTGAGAGTGAAGATGACTTGAAACAGTTGCTGATGAAGATTGAAGACTACAGTCTGCAGTATGGATTACACTATATTACATTATATTATTTCAATTAAAAAAAAATCCTCAAAAATTGGACCAATAAGCAGCATCAAGATAAATGGAGAAAAGATTGAATTTGTCAAAGACTTCATATTACTTGGTTCTATAATCAACACCAATGGATGTAGCAGTCAAAATATCAGACATTGTATAGCATTGGGCAAATCTGCTGCAAAGTACCTCTTTCAAATGCTGAAGAGCAAAGATGTTTCCTTGAAGACTAAGGTGTGCTTGACACAAGCCATGGTATTTTCAATCACATCACATGCATTTGAGAGGTGGACAAAAAGGAAGACTGAAGAATAGTCAATGCCTTTGAGTTGTAGTTTTGATGAAGTATGTTGAAAGCGCTGCGGATGCTAAAAGAACTAACAAATTTGTCCTGAAAGAAATGCAGTCAGAATGCTCCTTGGAAGCAAGAATTGCCAAGATTCCTCTCACCTACTTTGGTCATGTTGTAAGAAGGAACCAGTCCTTGGAGAATGATATCATGCTTGGCAAAGTGGAGGGACAATGAAAAAGGGGAAGGCCTTCAACAAGATGGATTGACACAGTGGCTTCAATGATGCACTTAGGTATAGTAAAGATCATGGGACTGGGACAAGACCGAGCAGTATTTTGTTCTGCTGTACATGGGGTCATTAAGAGTTGGAGACAACACAACGGCACCTAACAACAATAAAAACTAAAAAGTTTATCAAGATAAAATAGGAACACTCTTCTGGTTACCTAGTGCCCCTCTGACAGGAAACATACCACAAATGGAATGGCCTTAACAAACAGGAGTTTATTCTTACTATTTGGAGGCTTTAAGTCCAAGTTCAAAGTGCCAGGTTCTAGGGGGTGGGTGAAAGCCCTTCAACCTTGGGCTTCAGCTCTGCCTCCTGCTCTTGGCTTACTGGAGCTAGAGGCATTTCTTCACTCAGACAGCTGCTGGCTGCTGAAGCTGAGAAGCCCTGAGGTTGATAAGTAAAAAGTCACAGTCCCAATCTTACCAAACCACATGGCAGGTCATTAATTTAACTCCATTGTAAGTCCCAAGGTTGGCAGAGCATAGCAGACTGTTGAACAGCAACATGGCTACATGCAGGGTTCAAGCATGCAATAGGCTAGAGACCATTCCCAAGGCTTCTTATATACAGGAACCAGACCACATCCCAAAGACAGCTACTCAGCAGCTTGTGGTAGATCCCATCATGGAGTTGATTGCCAGTCTCATCATGAGGAATAACTACCACCAGCTGCTCAGCCACTGAACCAGGCCCAGCCAAGTTGACACAAAAACATAGCCACCACAGACACATTTAAGCGCCCTAATATATGGCATAAATAGACTACCAAGCATAACCCAAAATTTACAAACAGCAGAAAATAAACTAGATAAAAAGGGCCTTCTAAAAATTAAATTTTTATGTGCTTCCAAAGACTTCTCCAAAGGAAACAAAAGAGAACCTACAGACAGGGAAAAAATATTTCGCAACAATATATCTCACAAGGGACTTATCTCTAAAATTTATAGAAAACTCCAATACCTTAACAACAAAAAGACAAACGATCAATTATAAAATGGTCAGAATATATGAACGGACACTTCAGCAAAGAGGATATTCAGGCAGCCAACAAACACATGAAGCAGTGTTCATGATCATTAGCCATCACAGAGATGCAAATCGAAACAATGAGATGCCATGTGGCCCTAAAACTAGTAGGAAAGGTCAACAAAAGAGAAAATAACAAATGGTGGCAGGGATGTGGAGAGAATGGCACTCTCATACACTGATTGTGGGACTGTAAAATGATACAACCCCTGTGGAAAGCAGTATGGTGATTCCTTAAAACCTGGAATTAGAAATATCATTTGTCCCAGCAATTCCATTACTAGGTACATATCCTAAAGAAGTGAAAGCCAGGACAAGAACAGATACATGAACAACCCTGTTCATCGCAGCACTATTTACAATAGCCAAAAGAGGGAAACAACCAAGGTGCCCATCAACAGAAGAATTGATAACTAAAGAATGGTATATGCACACAATGGAATACTATGCAACCCTAAAGAATAATGCAGAATCTGCAAAACACTGCATAATGTAGATGAAGTTGGAGGACATTATGCTGAGTGAAATAAGTCAATCAAAGAAGGATAAATATTATATTTGTCTGTTATTGTAAATATTCAAGAAAAGGTTTATATATGGAAGGGAATTTTCTTTGTTGGTTACCATGGGTGGAATGGAAGGGGAAGAAACACTGCTAGATCAGTAGAGACAAATATCGATTTGGGTGAAGAGAAGGGCAATTCATTGAATGTGAGTGATCAACATGGTGGCACTAAGAAGAAAACATAGTGAGCTGCATGGGAGGTACAGACAACATAGATGAACCCTTTCACACATACTGTACTGCATTGTCAGTGATGATAAACATTGATATATGTGGGCATATATGGGTGGACAGGCTGAATGATTAAGTTTGTCTATGCAGGGGGAAATGTAGTCATAATCATGTATGGGGTTGGCAGAAAAAGTTTCTATGTATTTGTAGTTTTTTAAGAATTTCCAGGTATATAGTAGAGCTGGCAAGGGACAAGATTGTTGTCACTTCTTGGCCACAGCCAGCTACCTGGAGGGAGCAAGTCATTGGCCTTTTCGCTCAGGACCATGGTTGCAGGGGACATCAAGCTCAATTGGCATAACATATTACACAAAAAGATTGTTCCACATCCTACCTTTGTAAGTAGCGACTGGGATCTCAAAAGCTTGTAAGCAGCCATCCAGAAGCAACAATGCGTCTCTCCTCATCCAGAGAAAAGAAGAATGAAGAAAACCAAAGAAGCATGGAGACAATTAATCCAAGTGATGGTACACCATGTGATTCTCAGGCTATATGACTGTGAGACCAGAAGAACTAGATAGTGCCCGGCTACCACTGTCAACCACTCAGAGCAGGATCTCTGTAGAAGATCCTGGATATCCTGGATAGAATGGGAGAACAATGTGGAAGAAAATTCAAAGTCATTAAAAAAAAAAGGACCAGTTTTGCTGATCTGATACAGCCTGGTGAAACCCCTGAGACTATGGCCCCTAGCTGCCTACCAGGTCTGGAATTGTACCCACTCCTGTGGCTTTAGGCCAAACACAAGACAGGCATATGAGCTGATCATTTACATTAGGTTGATACACTTCTTGGAGAGATCAATCATGGGAGAATAGAAGGGCTGTGTATGCACAGGGAGACAGCTCGGGGGGCAGGAATGCCTGGGAGCGAAGGACACAGGGAAGAGGTAACTATGGGGAGGAAATGGGAGGGAAGTTGTTGCATTGTGGGAGGTTACAGTCAATGTCATGAGACAAAGTATATGTGAACTGCTGTATGGAAAATGAATTTGCTCTCTTAAATTTCACCCAGATCACAAAAAATTAAAAAAAAAAAAAAAAAAATCTAACTTTGCCATTTAAAGTCTTCTGGGAGTTGCGGATGGTTAGTTAAGTGTTCATTTGCTAACTGAAAGGTTGAGGTTTAAGTCCACTTAAAATCACCTCAAAAAATAGACCTGGCAATCTACTTTCACAAACTCACCTACAGAAACCTTATGGAGCACACTTCTACTTTGACATACATGGGATTGCCATGAGTTTGAATAGACTCAATGGTAAGTACAGTATGGTGATGTTTAAGTAATTTTTTCCTATTTGATCTGCAGAATTCCATGTGCAGAGAAATTAAAAACTAGAGTCTAACAATTGTTTTTATGGAAGGTGTTGTATAATATAACAATGCACAAGCCCACCTAGAAGATTAAATTTCTTTTTATTATTATAAGGCCTAGAGATAGAACTGGAGATATTTTAAAGACATTCTACTCTCCATTACATCATAATATCTCTTCTGTGGTAGTTAAAGTTGTGTGTCAACTTGTCTGGGTAGTAGTTTTTAGTGAGTGGAAAGTTGGATGTAGTTAATCCCCATTATGAGACCGGAGCTCTGGTGGCATAGTGCCTACGACATTTGACTGCTAACTAGAAGGCTGGTGGTTCAAACCCAACAGCCACTCCTCAGAAGGAAGACTGGACACTCTACTTCCATAGCAATGCTGCCTCGGAAACCCAATGAGGGGTGGCTATGAGTCAGATCTGACTTGACAACAATGAGTTTGGTTTCTTGGAAGATAGAATAAGATTTTCTAGGCTGTAATCTTTATGGTCTTCATTGCAGGTATGCAGAACAGATATTATCCTTTCATAGTATATTACTCTCTCCTATCCTATCATATCTGTATGCTTACACAGAAGATCAGTTAATAGTACTAGCATTCAAATTTAAGCACTAACTATTAAAGGAAAGATGAAGAAATTGAAGAATTTTACCAATTTATGCAATCTCAAATTGACCAAATATGTGATCTAGATGCATATATAAATACTATTGATTGGAAATGGAAAGATGGAAACAAGGATGATGTATCAGTAGTTGGAAAATATGGCCTTGGTGATAGAAATGACGCCAGAGATCTCATGATAGAATTTTGCAAAACCAACAGATTATTCATTGCAAATACTTTTTTTTTTTTTTTTCCAGCAATGTAAATGGCAACTATACATGTGGACCTTGACAGATGGAATACATAGGAATCAAATTGACAACATCTGTGGAAAGAGATGACAGAGAGGCTCAATAATACCAGAGAGAATAAAGCCAGAGACTGACTGTGGAAAAGACCATGAATTGCTCATAGGCAAGTTTATGTTGAAACTGAAGAAAATGAAAACAAGTCCAAGAGAGCCAAAATACATTGAATATATCCTACCTGAATTTTGAGACTATCTAAAGAATAAATTTGATGCACTGAACATCAGTGGCAGTAGACCAGACAAGTTGTGGTATGACATCAGAACATCATACAATAATAAATCAAAAGGTCATTAAAAAGACAAGAAAGGACAAAAAGACAAAAGGATGTCACAAGACTCTGAAACTTGCTATTCAGTGGAGAATAGCCAAAGTAAATGGAGGAAATGAGTAAGTAAAATAACTAAGCAGAAAATTTCAAAGGGTGATTTGAGGGACAAAGTTAAGTATTATAACTTAAGACTTGGAGTTAGAAAATGCTCAGAATTTCTCAAGGTGAAAGTATTGAGAGGAAAAAAAAAAAATTCAAGCCCAAATTGCAATATTGTTGGATTCTATGGACAACATATTGAATGAAGCAGAAAGCATCAAAAGATGCAAGGAACGCACAGAGTCACTGTGGAAGAATAATTGGTCAATATTCTACTTATTCACGAGGTAGCACATGATCAAGAATTAATGGTTTCAAAGGAAGAAGTCCAAGCTGCACTGAAGGAATTGGCAAAAAACGAGTCCCCAGTAATAGATGGAATACCTATTGAGATGTTTCAACAAACAGATTCAGCACTGGAGGCACATACTTTTTTAAGCCAAGAAATTTGTAAGATCTGGCCAATCGAATGGAAGAAATCCTTATTTTGCTAATTCCAAAGACAGGTGATCCAACAGAATGTGGAAATTGTTGAACAATATCATTAACATCACATGCCAGTTTGCTGAAAATAACTCAAAAAATGATGCAGCGGTACATTCATTGACCAGGACATACCATCTATTCAAGACGGATTCTGAAGAGGATGTGGGATGAGGAATATCATTGCTGATATCAGATGGGTCTTGGCTGACAGCAAAGAATATTAAATATTTACCTGTATATTATTGACTATGCAAAAGCATTCAATTGTGTTTGATCATTAAAAAAAAAAAAAGCAAATAAAAAAAATAATAATCAATAACATTATAAGGAATGGGAAGTCCAGAACACTTAAATGTGCTCATGAAGAAACTGTACATAGTTCAAAAGGTAGTTGTTCAAACAGAACAAGTGCATACTTATTTTGGTTACTTTCTGTATCTGTAACAGAAATATATCACAAGTGGGTGGCTTTAACAAACAGGTATTTATTCTCTTACTGTTTAGGGGGATAGAAGTCTGAGTTCAAAGTGTCATGATCTAGGGGTTAGGTGAAGGCCTCTCGACCTTGGGCTTCAGCTCTGCCTCTTGCTCCCAGCCCACTGAAGCTGGGGCTTCTCTCAGGCAACTGCTGACTGCTCAGGCTGGCAAATCAAAGGTAGACAAGTAAAAAGGCACAGTCTCAAGATTATCAAACAATACAGCAAGCCACAAATTCAAGTCCAAAAAAGTCCCAAGATTGGCAGAGCATGGCAAGCTGCTGAATGAATATAAGGCTACATGCAAGATCCAAGTGTTTCAAAAAGCTGCAGACCATTCTCAGATCTTCTCCATATATAGTGGAAGCAGACCACATCCCTAAAGCAGCTACTCAGCTGCTCACAGCAGATTCCACCATGGACTTGATTGCCAGTCTTATCATGGGGAATAATGACAGCCCAGACATTCAAAACCAGGCCCAGGCAAGTTGACACATAACCTTGATTACCACAGTTCCTCTACTTGTCAACTT
The DNA here is from genome assembly GCF_000298275.1 of Orycteropus afer afer. Taxonomy (NCBI): domain Eukaryota; kingdom Metazoa; phylum Chordata; class Mammalia; order Tubulidentata; family Orycteropodidae; genus Orycteropus; species Orycteropus afer. The sequence continues at coordinate 655,252 of NW_006922201.1, forward strand.
GGCATCTACACAGTTCTCCTTTCTTGGGTGGCCCAAGTCTCCTAGATCATCTGAGTGGGAATCTCTCCCCTTTGGTTTGGTGGGGGCCATACCTCTTTCACATGGTCATGGCAGCCCTGCCCCTTCACTTGTGGGCAACAGCTATGGCTCCATCCCATTGGCTCAAATGGATGATCAGCACCACATTACAGATCAAAGTCGGTGAAGGCCTGACTCTTTGAAACCCAGAAGGCTGTGGTAGTTCCATCCCCAGAGGCCATGGTCCTACCTTTTGAAGTTGAGGCCTTGTACTTCCTGTTTCCTTGGTCTCTCTGCTTCTGCCAATTAATTCCCCAAAGCAACCTCCTCTGCCAGAAATATTCATGGTCAAAAGATACTCAGCTTTCTTGATCCATGGGCTGGCATGTTTGTTGCTGTCTCATGTCATTCTCTCAGCTCTGTTGCTGCCATTTCTCATGCTGTTATCTTGGCTCTGCTGCTACTGTATCTCTGCCAGGGTCTAGGGTGAAGGATACATTCAATTCCTATTTCCACATTTTAGGTATCTGTCAGAGTAACACCGTACTCTTTCAGTACTAATTTCTATTTTGGTTACCTCATGTCATTCTAACAGAAATACCACAAGTGGGTGGCTTTAACAAACAGTAGTTTATTCTCCTACAGTTTGTTGTTGTTAGGTGCCAAAGAGTCAGCTCCAACTAATAGCAACTTTATGTACCACAAAACAAAACATTGCCCAGCCCTGTGTTAGCTTCACAATCTTTGCTATACCTGAGCCCATTATTATAGCCACTTTGTCAATCCATCTTGTTGAGGGCTGTGGTAGTTTTTGTATCAACTTGGCTAGGCCTGGTTGAGTGGCTGGGCAGATGTTGGTAGTATTCCCCATGATGAGACTGGTAATCAACTCCATGGTAGAGTCTATTGTGAGCAGCTGAGTAGCTGCCTTTGGGTATGTGGTCTGCTTCATGCAGTAGCTTTGGGAATGGTCTTTAGTCTATGGCATGCTTGGACCCTGCATGTAGCCATGTCGTTGCTCAGCAGCCTGAAGTGCCGACCTTGGGACTTACAATGAACTTAAGTTAACGACCTGCCGTGTGGATTGGTAACATCGGGACTGTGCCTTTTTACTTGTCAACTTTGGGGCTTCTTAGCCTCAGCAGCCAGCAGCTAAGTGAAGAAATGCCTCTAGCTCCAGTGGGTCAGGAGCAGGAGGCGGAGCTGGACCCGAAGCTTGAGGGGCTCTTACCCAGTCCCTAGAGACTAGCACTTTGAAGTTGGAGTTAAAGCCTCCAAATTGTAAGACTAAAATCCTGTTTGTTAAGGACATCCCATTTGTGGTATATATTCTTGTCAGAGCAGCACTAGGTAACCAGAACAAGGGCTTTCCCCTTTTTCATTGACCATCCACTTTACCAAGTGTGATATCTTTCTCCAGGGAATGAATTGTCTTTTCTGACAACATGATCAAAGTAGGTGAAATGAATACTGTCCATTCTCCCTTCCAAGAAGCATTCTGGCTGCACATCTCCCAGGACAGATTTGTTAGTTCTTCTGACAGTCCATGGTTCTTTCAGTATTCTTCACCAGCACATAACTCAAAACCATCAACTCTTCTTTGATCTTACATACTCATTATCGAGCTTTCACATGCATATGAGGTGAGTAAAAGTATCATGGCTTGAGTTACTTAGGCTTCAAAGAGACATCTTTGCTCTTCAGTATTTTAAAGAGGTCTTTTGCAGCAGATTTGCCCAGTGTAATATATCTTCTGACTTTTTGAGAACTGCTTCCCATTGGTGTTGATTGTGAAACTAAGTAATATGAAATCTTTGACAACTTCAATTTTTTTCTCCATTTATCATGATGCTGCTTATTAGTCTAGTTGTGAGGATTTTTTTTTTTTCTCTTTATATTGAGGTGTAATCCATACTGAAGACTAGTCTTTTCTCTTCATCAGTAAGTGCTCCAACTCATCCCCATTTTCAGTAAACAAAGTTGTGTCATCTGCATGTCTCAGTTTGTTAATGAGCCTTTTTCAAATCCTGATGCCATGTTCTTCTTCATACAGCCCAGATTCTCAGATTATTTGCTCAGCATACAAGTTGAAAAAGTATGGTGAAAGGATACAACCTTGACAAAATCCCTTCCTGATTTTAAACCATGCAGTATCCCCTTCTGCTGTTTGAATGACAGGCTCCTGGGCTATGTACATGTTCCTCATAATCATAATTAAGTGTTCTAGAATTCCAATTCTTCTCAATGTTATCCATAATTTGTTATGATCCACACAATTGAATGTTTTTGCTTAGTCAGTAAAACAGAAGTAAACATCTTTCTGGTATTCTTTACTTTCATCCAACATGCATCTGATGACAGCAATGATATCCCTTGTTCCACACCCTCTTCTGAATCCAGCTTGCATTTCTGGAAGTTTTCTGTCAATATACTGCTGCAACCATTTTTGAATTACCTTAAGCAATATTTTACTTGTATGTAATATTAGTGATTTTGTTAATTAATTTCCACTTCTGTAGGATCTCATTTCTTTGGAATGGGTACAAATATAGATCTCTTCCAGTCACTTGGCCAGGTAGCTGTCTTGCAAATTTCTTGGCATAGGCAAGTAAGTGCCTTCAGTGTGCCATCTGCTTATTGAAACATCTCAATGGGTATTCTGTCATTTCCTGGAGCTTTGTTTTTCACCAATACCTTCAGTGCAGCTTCAACTTCTTCTTTCATAACTTTGGTTTTTGATCATATGCCACTTCCTGAAATGGATGAACATCAATCGAGTGTTTTTGGTAGCGTGACTCTGTGTATTCCTTCCACCTTCTTTTGATGTTTCCTGCATCATTCAATAATTTGCCCGTAGAATCTTTCAACATTGCAACTAGAAGCTTGAATTTTTTCTTCAGTTCTTTCAGCTTGAGAAATGCTGAGGGTGTTCCTTCCTTTTGGTTTTCTAACTCCAGGTCTTTGCACATTTCATTATAATAATTCACTTTGTCTCCTCGAGCTGCTCTTTGAAATCTTCTGTTCAGCTCTTTTATTTAGTCATTTCTTCCATTTGCTTTAGTTACTCTTCATTCAAGATGAAGATTTAGAGTCTCTTCTGACATCCATTTTGGTCTCATCTTCCTTTCTTGTTTTTTAATGACTTTTTGCTTTCCTCATGGATGATGTACTTAATGTCTTCCCACAATTCATCTGTTTTTCAGTCTCCAGTGTTCAATGCATCAAACCTATTCTTTACATGCTCTCTAAATTCAGGAGGGATATAGTCAAGGACATAGTTTGGCCCGTGTGAACTTAATTGTCTTCAGGTCCACAAATGCCTAGGATATCAATTTTTATGGGTTCCATTTCATTTCTGACAGCTTTCAACTTTCCTAGATTCATACTTTGTACCTTCCATGTTCTGATGATTAATGAATGCTCACAGCCATTTTCTCCCATTTTGAGTCATGCCACATCAGCAAATGGTAGTCCGGAATGCTTTTATTCATCCACATTATTAAGGTCGGCTCTACTCTGAGGAGGCAGCTCTTCCTCAGTCATATTTTGAGTGCCTCCTGACATGATGGGTTCATCTTCTGACGGTATATTGGACAATGATTTAGGGCTAGTCATAAAGTTTTCCAGTAATATATCAGACAGTGTTTCACTGGTATTCATAAGGTTTTCACTGGCCAAATCTTGGGGAAGTGGATGGTCCCTTTCATCCTTCAAGTCTGTCTTAGTCTGGAAGCTCACTGAAACCTGTCCACCAGGTTAAACATGTCCAGTTGGTTGACTCTGCTGGTATTTGAAACACAAGTGATCTAGTATCCTGCCTCATAGAAACATATAAACCACCACAGTATGATTAACTGACATATAAGTGGTGGTCTTACAGTTTAGGTGGCTAGAAGTCTGAATTCAAAGTGCCAGCCCTAGGGGTTGTGTGACAGTGCCTCAACCTCGGGCTTTAGCTCAGTCCCTTGCTCCTGGTCCAGTGAAGGAGGAAGCTTTTCTTAACTCAGACATCTGCTGGCTGCTGAAGCTGGCAAGCCCAAGGTAGAGAAGTAAAAAGACACAGTCTCAAGATTATCAAACAACTTGACAGGACACTAATTAAAGTCCAGAAAAAGTCCTAAGGTTGGCAGAGCATGGCAGGCTACTGAATGACGACTTGACTATATTTGGGTCCAAGTGTGCCTAAAAACTACTGTCCATTCCCAAAGCTTCTCTTTTTGTATCAGAAGCAGACCACATCCCTAAAGCAGCTTCACAGCTGCTCACAGCAGATTCCACCATGGAGGTGATTGCCAGTCTCATCAAGCTAAATAATGACAACCATCTTCCAGCCATTTCTGAATGGCCTAGCTAAGTTGACACATAACCTGAACTACCACAATACTGCATAGTTTAAAATTGGGAAAGTGTTTGTCAGATTTGAATCCTTTCACCGTACTTGTTCAATAATTGTTGTTGTTGTTGTTAAGTGTCACCAAGTCCTTTCCAACTCATAGTGACCCCATGCACAGCAGAACAAAACACTGCCTGATCCCATGCCACCTCCTTGATCCCTGCTATACTTGAGCCCATCATTGCAGCCACTGTGACAATCCATCTTGTTGAAGGCCTCCCCCTCTTTCGTCGACCCTCCACCCTACCAAGCATGACATCCTTCTCCAGGGAATGGTCCCTTCTGACAACAT
>NW_006922201.1:662434-669884 GCF_000298275.1 Orycteropus afer afer
TGTAGGCATATGGATATTATCCTATCACTGACAGCATTGTACTTCAGGACAGATCTTGAAACATCCTTTGTGATGATGAATACCACACCATTCCTCTTTGAACTGTCATTCCCAGCATAGTACATCATATGGTTTTCTGATTCAAAATGGCCAAAACCAGTCCATTTCAGCTCACTAATGCCAACGTTATCAATTTTTATGCATTCCATTTCATTTTTTGACAACTCCAGTTTCCTAGATTCATACTTTGTGCATTCCATGTTCCAATGCTTAATGGATATCTGCAGCTCTTTCTCTTCAATTTGAGTGGTGCCGCATCAGCAAATGGAGGTGTCAAAAGCTTTACCTTATCCATAGCAGTAAAGCTGGGTTTATTAAGTTGATGCAGCTCTTTCCCATTCCTATTTTGAGAGCCTTCTAACCTAATCGAACTATTCATAAAGTTGCATGATAATATATCAGACAGTGTTTCTTTGCTATTCATAAGGTTTTCCCTGGCCAATTCTTTGAGAAGTGGATGGCTTCTTCTTCTTCCTAGTCTGTCTCAGTCTGTAAGCTGGGCTGATACCTTTGCCCTATGTGCATCCCGCTGGGTTTGAAACACTAGTGGCTCAGCCTCAAAACTCATATCAACATGTGACCATGGTAGAACAAACTGACAGACAAGTTTGTCTCCCTGTTGGAAACCTCTCCTACCACCCTTCCCTGGGTCCCTGCAGCTGACTCCTCCTCTGTCCATATTCCTGGCCTTTTAATCCCCTTTCTCCACCTCTCCCACCCTGCTGCTTTGGGCATGCCTGGGTTTCCTCTCCTCACCTGTATCCCTGATGCCTATTATGTTCAAAAGTTATACTGAGCAAATAATCAGGAAGTTGGGCTATGTGAAGAATGTGTGATCAAGATTAGAGGAAGACTCATTAACAGTCTGAATATGCAGATTTAACATTCTTGCTTGCTGAAATTGAAGAAAATTGAAACACTTATTGATGAAGATCAAACATCATAGACTTCAACATGTATTATACCTTAACATAAAGAAAACAAAATCATCACAAGTGGACCAATAAGCAATATCATGATAAATGGAGGGGGGGGGGACGTTGTCAAGGATTTCATTTTGCTTAAATTCACATCAATGCCCAAGGAAATAATAGTGAAGACATCAAATTATATATTGCACTGGGGAAATCTGTTGCAAAACACCTTTTAATGGGTCAAAGAGTAAAGATGTCACTTTAAGACTAAAGTGCACCTGAGCCAGACATGGTATTTTCAATAGTCCCATATGTAAGAGGAAGCTGGACCATATATAAGGAATACCACAGAAAGTGTATATGTTTAATTGTTTTGGTGAAGAACACTTAGTATAACATGGACTCAGAAGAGTGACAAAATCTTTCATGGAAGAAGGACAGCTAGAATGCTCCTTAGAAATAAGAATGGCCAAAATTTGTCTATCATACTTTGGTCATTTTTATCAGAAGGGGCCAGTTTCTAGAGAAGGATATCATGCATGGTAAAGTAGAGGGTCAGCAAAACTGGATAAGACCTTAAGCAAGGGTCCACAATGATGCACCATGACTGCAATGATAGGGGGCTTAAGCCCAGCAAGAATTGTGAGGATAATGTCAGACTAGACAGTGTTTCATTCATAAGGTCACTATGAGTCAGACCAACTGGATAGCACCCAGCAACAACAATCTTTATGGGAAAAGATTGCCAAATCTTTTCTCTTGCTGAGCCTCTGGCGGATTGGAACCATTAAACTTTACGTTAAAAGCCTGCCACTTAAACATTATGCCACCGTGCCTCTTTAGCTAAAATTTATTTGTGCTTCAGTATCTAGCACAATGTACCGTTTGTTTGTGAAGCCTTTTCTAGTACTCCTCTTTTGGCCACCAAATTATTTTTCATGTCTCTTATTGTAACATTCAGCAAAATGTATTATCATTATTGTTACTAAGTTAACAATCTTAGATTCCTGTTGTTGTGAAAAGAAATTCCCACAATGCCCAAGAGTCGAAACAATATAAATTTATTATCTTACACTTCTGTAATTCTGAATTCTAAAATAGTTCTGTAGGGCTATGTTCCTTCTGGATATTCTAGGAGAGATTCTCTATTTTTGAAGCTTCTGGAAACTGCTCATATTCCTCGTCTCTTAACAGCACATCCCCAACTTCAGTTTCCATTCTTCAAATCTCCTTATCTTACTCAGACCCTCCTGCCTCCCTCTTACAAGGACACTTGTGATTATCTTGGGCTGACCTATACAATCTTCCATCTTAAGATCCTTAACTTACTCACATTTGCAAAGTGCACTGTGCTATATCATATACACAGATTCAGAGATTTAAAAACAAAACAAAACAAAAAACTCAGTGCCATCGAGTTGATTTGACTCACAGTGACCCCTCCTTAGGTTTCCAAGGCAGTATCTCTAGGGAAGTAGATTGTCCAATTTTCCTTCTGAAGAGTGGCTGGTGAATTTGAACCACCAGCCTCCTGGTTACCAGTCAAATGCCTTAGGCACTTAGGACATGGTAAACTTTTATGGATGTGAGAGGATGTTGGTATAATTTTGCCAATTATATCAACTTCCCTCCATTAAATCTTGACATTCACTATATTTAGTCATTTTTAAAATTTCCAATCTTAGCTTAATACTCAAAATACATAGCCGATATAAAATTTAGAGTAAAGTTAAATTTGCACAAATGTACTTTAATATATTTTAAACTGATTTGAAACATATGCTGAATACCATTCAATTTCAGGGTGAAAAGTGTTTGTTGTTGTTGTTGTTATGTGCCGTTGAGTCGGACCCGACTCATAGCGACCCCTCCTTGGGATTCCGAGGCAGTATCTCTACGGAAATAGATTGCCCCATCTTCCTTCCGAGGAGTGGCTGGTGGGTTTGAACCGCCAGCCTTCTGGTTAGCAGTTAAGTGCCTTAGCCACTATGCTACCAGAGCTCGTTAGTCATTTAATTCATACACATTCAAGGGAGGATTCCTTACCATGATGAAAGAGAATCTATGTGAATTCACTTCTTGGGGTATTCATCTGCTGGTGTGTGTCAATGGAAATTGTCTTCATGAGGTCTAGACCACAGAAATTAACCATTTCTCTGTAAAATATTCTGAATTTGCTGATCTTAACTCCTGTGGTAACCTCAGAATAAGTTCTGTAAACACTCTTTAAAAATTTATGCAGGCCTCTTTTCCTGGAGAACTTTGAAAAGGACAAACTGTAGCCTTTTGCTTTTTCCACCAATACAACCATATGACCTCCTGTACAGCAGTACAGCTAAGCATGAAGGTCTCCTTGTTTGAGGACATGGCCTCTCATGTTCAACTGAGAATCATGAGTAACTGAGAAGAGAGAAGAGTGTCTGCTCTTTCCCATCATTATTTTCTCACCCCTTATAGGGTATTCAGGAAAATTCCAGCAAACAGAAATACAGAGATGAAAAACATTCCTGGCTCTCTATTTTGAGAATTGCTCTCCAAAACGCCTTCATCCAAAAATTAATCTGGTGTGCAGTGTGCATACTCTCCTTCCCTCATCAACAACTCTGGCCTGTGAAATTCAATTGTCTTCGTTTCCAAACCATTAGATAATTTCTTTTTTACCATGGGGCAGGGACTAGGTTGTGTTCAACATAAGATTTCTGGTTTGCATATTCTCCCACCTGGGAATGTACTTGCTGAAACTAGCATTTACACTTATTGTAGGAGTTTACAGAGTTTGAAGAGGGAGAATGTGGGAGATCATTATGAAAATGTGGTAAAAAAAAAAAAAAAGTAAAATCCCTTTAAAAACGAAAACAATTAAAATTCTGTATGTTACACTGTTACAAATAAATAAATATTCTACAATATGTGTTTTCAAAAAAAATGAATGAATGATGAATTAGTAAATTTTAATTAATACAAATGAATTACAGTTGGGAAACTGTATGTAGAAACTACATGTGTATGTGGAATTCAGCTACAGGGTGGAACTTTTATATTTTATAATCTGGACAAATATATTTGAGTAGATTGTTTCTGTCATCTTTGTCTCATAAAATTCTTATCTTAGAATTTTTATTCCTTTTTTTTTTAAATTTTTGAGCATATTTGCTTTTTATGCCCTAATTTGTTCAGCTTGAGTCTGATAAATATGGAGAAGTTTATGCTTCACTAATCAAGAAGACAAAATGTTCCTTCTGATCCTCAAAACCAAAGTAACCACTTTAGTAATTCAGATAAAATTTATATCATCTATATTTCTTCACACACTCCATAAGTTATGATTATAGAAACCACTGGAAAATACTTAGTAGTTTAAATTTTCAGAAAAATCTTGGTTCTTTTTTGATTTGAAACTTTACAGATTCAATCTTTATTTTATTTGCTATTCTTTTTTTTTTTTTTTTATATATATATCCCCATCAGTTCATGATTCCATTGAATTTCTCTACATGGATATTTGAATTCTTTCCTGTTATTGCTTACATTGAAGAAACCTAACCAACATAAATAACTTATATAGTGTATATTCAGCTGCGAAGTAATTGTTTTTGAAAGAGGTTATGCAAAAACTAAGGCAAGTATGAAATGTGGAGTAAAATCTACTTATGTAATCAGCTGAAAATCAAGTATGACATTTTATTTCTCATTTCTAAGAAATGTTAAAATAATGTCAACAAGTGCATTTCTATGATGTATGTGGTGGTTATGTTTGTGTGTCAACCTGGCTGGGCCTGGTTGAGTGGCTGTGCAGCTGGTGGTAGTTACTCCCTGTGATGAGATTGGCAATCAACTCCATGGTGGGATCTACAACAAGCAGGTGAGTAGCTGCTTTGGGTATGTGTTCTGCTTTCTGTATATAAGAAGCAGCTTTGGGAATGGTCTCTAGCTTACGGCACACTTGGACCCTGCATGTAACTGAGTTGTTGTTTGGCAGCCTGCCATGCTCTGCCAACCTCGGGACTTACAATGGACTTAAAGTTACGGCCTTCCATGTGGTTTGGTAACATTGGGACTGTGCCTTTTTACTTGTCAACCTTGTGTTTGTCAGCCTCAGCAGCCAGCAGCTAAGTGAAGAAATGCCACTAGCTCCAGTGGGCTGGGAGCAGGAGGCAGAGCTGGACTTCAAGGCTGAGGGGCTTTCATCCAGCCCCTAGAGCCTAACACTTTGAACTTGGACTTAAAGGCTCCAAACTGTAAGAGAATAAACTCCTGTTTGTTAAGGACATCCAATTTGTGGTGTATTCCTGTCAGAGCCACACTAGGTAACCAGAACAACATATAATATAAATTCTAGCAATATACTTTGGAGTCTTCTGTTAAATATTGTGGACTGCTACAATTTGAATCAAACAAAAAGAATCCCTATAACTTTTCCAACTGAAGTAGACTTCCCCCAAATAGTTTTATTAACACATTGCTTCAAATTAAAATATTAAAAGTAAATATATATTTGCTTCACAAGGGGACTTTTTTCACATATAGCTTAGGAAGATGTGTTAAGCTATAATTTTAGAGAGTTTCATTGTAGTTCCAAAAATTCAACAAGATGCATATGCAGTAAAACATGATTTTATATTGACAGTCCAAGATGGCACTTTACTCAGACACACCATGACATCATTCTACAGCAAAGACCCATGAAACCAAGGGAAAATTATACAGATGATAATCCTGGAACCATTAAATCAAATGATGGGTTAAGAATTAGATCAAACACCAATTAGAAGAAGAAACTTAATGAAAGAAGTGAATGGAGTAGAGGTGCACTACCAGCGGGTCTGGCATACCATAGCCATTTTGGAAAATTGGAAGCAGTATCCAAGGGTGAGAACAGAAAGACAAGTTCACAGAATTCTCAATAAGAGAGTGTACACAAATCAGGAGTGAAATAAGGTGACCAGAACATGAGCTATATCTAAGGAAGTAAAGTGAAGGGAAGTGGACAAAAACTCCAAAGACTCAGGAAATCACAGAGCAGGCAGGAAGCCAGTAAATAGAAATAGTAGTGATCTCTGGTCATTTGGCTTGGTCACCCATGTAGATGGGAGGGCCTGTAGAGTGGGGACCTGAGACACTGAACTCTGGGCAGGATCCCCCACATACACACACACACTCTGTGTTGAGTCAGAGAAGGGATCAGATAGCTGGCTACACTCACCCAGGAGTGAAAATGTGCCCAAATTTTTGACCAGTGACTGGAGAAATGCATTCTCCTCTCTTCCCCTTCCACTCCCCTATGAGCAGTGACCCCACCCTTGCAACTCTTCTCCCACCCAGTTTTCCATCTGGCCCACTTCTCTGTGAAGCTCCCCACAAACGTGCTTCACTTGTGGCTGACAGCATGCTCCAGAGGACTGTGCATCACACACATGTGCCTTCATGATCAGCAGTGTGTATTCCCTCAGATCGGGCACTGTGTGCCCACTGCCTCCATGACCGAAGTCATGCTCTTGCACTCACTGCTATGCTGCTTTATTTTCATTTATTTTTTTCCTCAATTTTCTTTCTTTTCTTCTTAATTTTTCTTTCTGTCTTTTTATATGCCTCATTTAGTAGGAGGTGGTGACTGCATCTGCATGTGCCACCCTGCTACCAGCCACCCTACCCACTGTTCCTGTATCACTGGATCAATTACATACAGCTATCAACACCCACTCAGCCTTCTCTCAGCTGTATATACTATACAACTAGCAGAGACCTATCCCATACTCCTAGAAACTAACCCAAATACCCAGAGACATGTGTTGAGCCCCCTACCCCAGGGATACCAAACTAGTGATCAGAATATCATGCCTACCTTGGCTACCTGGATATATCAAAACAAAACAATGCAAAATGTTATGGAAAAACAAACAAATATACAATGCACAGATAATTACAATGACCCCAGAATGTCTTAAAAACAACAGAAAACTTCAATTAACAAAAAGAAATATGACAAGATGGCTCAAGGAAGTGAACAAAAAAGAACTAGAGAACCTCCAAGAGGAAGCAATGATAATAAAACTACCTGAAAAAGAATTCAAAAGATGTGTGTAGGTTCCTCTAGAAGATCAAGAAAAACAATCAAAATCAAGAAAAGTACAGACAAATATCAAGACGAATTCAGGAAAATAATACAAGACACAATGGCAGAATGAAGAGACAAATAGACAATTAGATAACCAGAAGATTATCACTAAAATTTCAGAAATAGATAACACACTGGAAGCACAAAGAAGTAGAATTGAATCAATGCAAGACAGAATCAGTGAAATAGAAAACAAAAAACAAAATAAAGAAAAACCTCAATACCAATATGCTAGAGGAATAATCAGAAAAAGAATGAAGAAATCTTAACAATTAGGAGGTTATCTGTGGGAATAATTTACATGTGATTGGAATTCCAGAACAGAAATAGATAAATATGTATATGTATATGTATGTATGTG
>NW_006922201.1:670435-671836 GCF_000298275.1 Orycteropus afer afer
GTGCCATCGAGTCAAACCAGACTCATAGCGACCCCTCCTTGGGTTTCCGAGGCAGTATCACTACAGAAGTAGGATTGCCCAACCTTCCTTCCGAGGAGTCGCTGGTGGGTTTGAACTGCCAGCCATCTGGTTAGCAGGCAAGTGTCTTAGCCACTATGCTACCAGAGCTCCTCAAATAATATAGACTCTAAAAGTAAATCACCAATGTGCATTATAATGTTAATCTCCAAAACTAAAGATAAAGAAAGTATCTTAAGAGAAACTCTGGAAAATAAGATGCTATCTGCGAAGTGGAACAAATAAGAATAGTCTCTGACTTCTCTTCAGAAACCATATAGGCAAGAGGCAATAGGATGACATTTACAAAATCCTGAAAGAAAAAAAAAAAAATTACCAACCAAGAATTATATATCCTGCAAAATGGTCCCTGAAAGGCAATAGTGAAATGGGAACATTTCCAGATAAACAGAAATTAATGGAATTTGTGAAAACCAGAACGCTCTTATAAGAAATGCTAAAGCACATCTCTTGGACAGAGAACCAACCACATAAGACAACAATCTGAGATCAAGACACATGAAAATGTCACCTGGAAACCAACCCACATAAAAGTCTTCAAAAATAAATCAAACCTTTAAGACTGCAAATAGCATATTACAGGTACCAATCTGGAAATGACAATTACAAAGCAAAAAGCAAAAAAAAAAAGGAATAAATGATGCAGTTACAGGATGTTAAAATGGAGAGGAAGTCAAGACAATATTAGGATAGAAAAGACTCTTTTAAATTTAAGAATATAAAATTAAATGACAGGGTAACCACAAAGAAAACTAATAAATCTTCTAACCAAAATAAAAAAGGAAGAAAATTATACCTGGTAAACACAAAATCTCGGAAGGAAGATGGGGCAATCTACTTCCGTAGTGATGCTGCCTTGGAAACCCAAGGAGGGGTCGCTATGAGTCGGGTCCGACTTGACAGCACATAACAACAACAACAACAAACACAAAATCAACACCAAATAAGAAAATGGAAATCTATATACAAAATGAACTCAGCACAGAAAAATATACAGAGCAAAGAAGTCATCAACACCACACAAACACACATATATGACAGGAATAAATTCAGTCCTATTGACAATCACTCTAAATGTAAGTGGAATAAATGCATGAGTCTAGAGACAGAGAGTGTCAGAATGGATAAGAAGACATGGCCCATCAATATGCTCCCGAGAAAAGACATATCTTAGACACACAGATTAAAAAATAATGAGCTAAAAATACAAGTGAGGAAAAATATACCAAACAAATGGCAACCATAAAAGAGCAGATGTGTTAATATTAATTTCTGATAATCTAGGGTTTAGTGGAAAAACCTACTCTCTCTCTCTCTCTCTCT
>NW_006922201.1:672179-673468 GCF_000298275.1 Orycteropus afer afer
TTTAATAAATTAATGTAATTAAATATCTACAAACTCAATGAAAGAGCCTCAAAATACATAAATCAAATTTTGACAGAATTGAAAAGACAAATAGAAAATGCCATCTTAATATTAGAAGACTTTAATGCATCACCTTTGGTGAAGGACAGAACAACTAGAAAGAAATTCAACAAAGACACAGATCAAAACAACTCAATTAACCAACTAACCACATGCAAGCACACAGAGCACAACACACAACCAAAGTAAAATATATATTCTTTTCCAGTGTGCAAGGATAATTCTTGAGAATAGACCACATGTAGGGCCACAAAGCAAGCCTCAATAAACTTAAAACCACTGGAAAAGTGCAAAGCATCTTCTTGGATCATAATGCTATGAAATTAGAAATCAATAACAAGAAGAAAAAGAGAAAGCAAATAAAATACATGGAAACTGAATAGCACCCTGCATACAAACCACTGAGTAAAAGAAGAAAGAAAAAATGAAATAAGTGTGCTGACGTGGGTAAGGGAAGGGATATATGGAAAGAGTCTGTGATCACCACAATAACATTAGGAAATGGGACAACACTGAATTGTGTACATAGGAGATAGACAACAGATGCTAATATTAACCAGTGTGCCCACAATACTACATTACCATTAAGACCAAATAGCAGGCTACAGATAAACACATAAACATCTGAGAGTATCAGATGGGGATCAGTGAACAGAAGTATACTCTAGACCAAGGATAGATTCAGCAGAGGCTAATCTTGCACAGATACCAGTGATACAAAATATCTGCAATCCTTACAGAAACATCAGAAGACAGACATAGAGCAATCTCTCACAGACACCCAGACACTATAGGAGAGAGATCCAAGGGATCAACTGTTTCAGGACCATAGTACTGGGGGACACCAGCCTCAAATGGCACAACAAAATACATAAAAGCTTTGTTCCTCGTCCTACATTGGTGAGTAGTGACTGGGGCCTTAAAAGCTTTCAAGCAGCCATCTAAGATGCAGTTAATTGTCTCATACTGGAGAAGCAAAGCAGAGGGTAGGGTTACTAGGCAGGGATGGGAGGATACTGGGTTAGGGTTGGGCATGGTAAACAGGGAGTGAAATTAAATGTACATGTAATGTTGAATGTAAAACAAATTCTTAAAGTAAATATTTAAAAAAAGTGACAAGAATTATCTTATCACAATTTGATACCGAAGTATAATTTTTCCTCTCCTTGCTTATACATCCTTTGTGTATGACATAAGGTCAATAACCTAGAATTAAACTGTTTACATAT
>NW_006922201.1:673898-675469 GCF_000298275.1 Orycteropus afer afer
AGGACAGATCTGTTAGTTCTTTTAGCAGTCCACGGTACTTTCAGCATTCTTCACCAGCACCACAACTCAAAAGCATCAACTCTTCTTCGGTCTTCCTTATCCATTGTCAAAAAAGCAGAGGATACCAAGATGTTTAGGTGTGTTTTTGTGACTATGTGAAGGTGTTTGACTTTGTGTATCATACGAATTATAGATACATTTTCAAGGAATGAGAATTCAAGAAATCTTAACTATGTTCCTGCAGAGCCACTCCTCAGAAAGAAGATGGAGAATCTACTTCCGTAGTGATACTGCCTCAGAAACCCAAGGAGGGGTCGCTATAAGTCAGGTCCGACTCGACGTCATATAACAACAAAAAAAAAAAAAAAAAACAACAATTAGGGTATTAGTGAAGAATATTGTATATAGCATGGACTGCCAGAAGAATGAACAAATCCATCTTAGAAGTAGACCAGAATGTTCATTAGAAGCAACACTGGTGAGATTTATTCCCTTCCTTTGGACATGTTATCAGGAAGGCCAAATCCCTGAAGAAGAACCCTTTGAAAAGAAAAGTAGAGGGTCAGTGAAAACGAGGAATACCAATGAGATGGACTGACAACAGTGGCTGCAGCAGTAGGCTCAAGCAACAATTATGATTATGGTACAGGATCATGCGCTGTTTCATTATGCTGTGCTTAGGTTTGCTATGAGTTGGAACCATCTTGGTAGTACCACCAACAAAAAATGAATTCTTACAAAAATAGCTTCCATTACCTTGCATATAATAAAGATTCAAAAAATATATATTTCACATTTTCTGGTTACCCCTAAGATAAACTCAAAAAAATTCATTGCTGTGGAGTCAGTTCTGACTCATAGCGACCCCTCCTTGGGTTTCAGAGGTAGTATCACTATGGGGTATATCTCCCAACCTTCCTTCCAAGGAATGGCTGGTGAGTTTGAACCATCAGCCTTCTGGTTTGCAGTCAAATGCCTAAGGCATTACGCCACCAGAACTCCCACCCCTAAGACAGAGAATAGATATTTCTATATAATAATATTTTAAAGAAGTATTAAGAATTCAGAGTAGAGAGCCACATGAAACAATTGCAAACTTATATTCTTTTAATAAATTTTATTTTCTGTATATTTAGAACATTCTTAACTATGTCATTATTATTATTATTACTATTTTATTTATTGTGATTTGGATGAAAGTTTACAGAGCAAATTCTTTTTTTTTAGTTACTTTTATTGTGGTGAAAATATATACAAAAAGACATTCACCAACATAACTTCTTCCACATTTACCCCTCAGAGACATTGATGACATTTTTCATGTTGTACCACCATTATGGCATTATGGCTATCCTTTTCCAAAATATTCCCCCACCATTAACATTAACTCAATGTCCTACAAACAAAAGCTTCCTCCTTCCCCCTGCCTCCTACCCCTGGTAACCACTAATAATCTTTGGTATATATATATATATATATATATACACACACATATACATATGTATATATATAGCAGCTCTGGTAGCATAGTGCCTAAGGCACTTGACTGCTCACCAGAAGGCTGGAGGTTC
>NW_006922201.1:675569-677407 GCF_000298275.1 Orycteropus afer afer
CCAGAAGGCTGGAGGTTCAAACCCACCAGCCACTCCTCAGAAGGAAGGTTGGGCAATCCTACTTCCATAGTGATACTGCCTCGGAAACCCAAGGATGGGTTGCTATGAGTCGGGGCCGACTTGACGTCAAACAACAACAACAACAGCAACATGTATGTATAGATGTATATATATGTGTGTGCAGGTGCTAACTGTGCTACAGATCTGCTCAAATAAGTTAACATATCCGTAGGCTGCAAGATTCACTTTGACTGTGAAATGTTATTTCAAAATTCTACTTTAGACCATGGCAGATTGTAAAATACTATCCATCTTGTGGTAAATAACCATTGAATTGGAAAAACATGAATGCTAGAGTAGTAAAGAACAGGAAAAAAAAAAGTTGACCATTAGGAAAAGGGCAGAAAATCTACTGAGTCCAGATCATTAAGACTCTCTACCACCAGACAAAATGTGGAATCACTAAAAAGTCCTCAAATATGAGACCTAGTGACACAAACTGAGGTCAAAAGGGAGTAACAAGACATAACATAATATCATTGAAGGATAGAATGTGATTAATTAATGCTGCATTTAGGAAACTGTAAGATAGCTATCAAAATATTTCAAAAGAGGTATAAAAATAAGGTAATAGTGGATGAAAATTAAATTTTACATACGTCATTTGCCAATGTAGAACTGAAGCGTGTGTGATATTAAGAGTAATGGTTGAGATTTATGAAGCACTGCATAGAGAACTTAGGTAATAATATTTTAGCTTACATCTGCATAAGAAAATAGAAAAAATGTCAGACATTCAAGTACTTAGAGTTTAGTCTACTTTGTGTCTATATGATTGTGTGTGCATGTATGTGTGTAAAGATTGTGGGAGTAGGAACAAGAAGGGAGAGCAAAGTAAAGAGAGAGCACATAGAGAAGCTGAAATAGAATAGGTTATATAAAACCATTGCAGGCAAAGACAGAACTCTTAAGACAAGCGGAACTGATTTTCTTTTTAATGAGGAGATGATTTATACAAATAATTATCCATTGAGACCTTCAGAAGGATATACAAATGATAGGAACGTGAAGAGTAGAAATAAAGAATATGAACCATCCACCACCAGGTATTTTAAAGAAATATTAAGAATTCAGAGTAGAGAGCCACATGAAACAATTGCGTTCATCTATAAAAGCAAAAAACAACCCCCCCCCTCCCGCTATTGAGTTGATTCAGACTCATGGTGACTCCCATAGAGTTTCCAAGGCTGTAAGTCTTTATGGAAGTGACTGCCTTATCTTTCTCCTCAGAGTGATGGCAGGATTCAAGATGCAGATCCTTTGATTAGCAGCTCTTTGTCTTAAATAAAACACCCCAGAGCTGTATTGTGTTCACCTGTAGGGCATGGAAATGAATCTGTATGTTAAGTTTCCATATCACTCTGATTTATTCTTCTACATACAGGTAATCATATATCTTACTTGATAATTCAAATTTACTGCATTTTTTTTTTTTTCCTCTTGTATTTTGATGAGGGTTTAATGTTTCTCAAGGAGTTCTGGTAGCACAGTGCCTAAGGCATCTGACTGCTGCCCAGAATGCTGGTGGTTTAAACCCACCAGCCACTCTGCAGAAGCAACACTGAGCAATTTATTTTCCCTAAAGATTTAACACCTTGAAAACCTAATAAGGGTAGCAAGGAATCAGAATTGACTCTAAAATTGTGAGTTGGTTCTTTGATTAAATGTTTCTCTAGGATTTATAGAACACTCCAACACCTCAATAACAAAAAGACAAATTATCCAATTAAAAAATGGGCAGAAGACATGAATACACACTTCACCAAGGAGGATATTCA